>NW_019154127.1:10104579-10190568 GCF_002288905.1 Enhydra lutris kenyoni
GACGTGGATGGAACTAGAGGGTATCATGCTTAGTGAAATAAGTCAATGGAGAAGGACAATTATCATATGATCTCCCTGATATGGGGAAGTGGAGATGCAACATGGGGGCTTTGAGGGGTAGGAAAAGAATAAATGAAACAAGATGGGATTGGGAGGGAGACAAACCATAAGAGACTCTTAATCTCAGAAAACAAACTGAGGGTTGCTGGTTGGGGGCAGGGAGAATGTGGTTGGGTTATGGACATTGGGGAGGGTATGTGCTATGGTGAGTGCTGTGAAGTGTGTAAACCTGGTGATTCACAGACCTGTACCCCTGGGGCTAATAGTACATTACATGTTTATAAAAAAAAAAGGAAATAAATGTATTCCCATTTATTCAGCAAAGAATTAAATGGAAAGAAAAGAAATGGGGAAAATTGATTTTGAGTGTAAATTCAGGCTAAAAATATTGGCAAATGTATAAAGTGCCATTAAATATTCTGGTTTATATATATATATATGAATTTTAGTGTTGCTATATTCAAGAGAGTGAAATCCTGCTGCATTTTAAAATAGATTTTATTTATTTATTTTTAGAGAGGGAGAGAGAGAGAGTGCGTGTGTGAGTAGGGGGAGGGGCAGAGGGGGAAGGAGAGGGAGAATGTCACATGGACTCCACAGATCCTGATGCAGGGCTCAATTTCACTACCCTGAGATCATGATCAGGGTGACACCAGAGTCAGGTGCTTGGGGCACCTGGGGGACTCAGTTGGTTAAGTGTCTACCTTGGCCCAGGTCATGATCCCGGAGCCCAGGGATCGAGCCCTGCATGCGGCTCCCTGCTCAGGGGGGAGTCTGCTTCTCCCTCCACCCTTAGCCCGCTTGTGCTCTCTCTTGTTCTCTCTCAAATAAATAAATAAAACTTTAAAAAAAGAGCAGGTTGCTTAACCGACTGCGCCCCTGTGATACCCCAATCCTAATGCTTAATTAGCCTTCGGATGGAAGAGAACAGCAGGCAGGTGAGATGGTGATCCTTGAAGGGCAACACATAGGTGTACTGTACCATCTCTTACTCAGTGGCCTTGGTAAGGGGTTTCTGTAGACAGTTAAGGTTTTAGAAAAGGATCCTGTCTCAATAATGTGTTTGTGCTTTCTCTGAGCATCAGTCAGAAGAAATGTAAATTCAAATGTTTTCTTGCTTTCAATGATTAGCAGAACATTATTATAAGAACAATGCATTCCCATTCTGGAATTTATGTAAGTCAGGGCTCTACAGAGGTTTGTGGTCTTACTTTGGAATTTATTGTTAAATTTTAAAAACTTTAAACATGCACAGGTTAGGACTTCTATTTCTGCCAAGAATGTGATCCACATACACAAAAACCCTCCTGCTATTAAAAAAAAAAAAAAATCCACCCTAGGAATACTGGATTACCTAAGACAGAGGTCCTTCACATGGGGAGGCTGGGCTTGTGAGACATAGAGGCAGTATTCAGAGAAATATTGCTTGGGAGTTTTTTAATCTCAAGGCAGGAAACAAATTCTTCCATTTCGGAAGGCCCGCAAGACCTAAGCAGTAGAAATACAAATCAGCAACAGTGTTAGGAGTGAGTTGGACAGTTAGGGGGTCAGGGTCAGGGTCCCCCACAAGAGAATATGGAGTCAGGACATGTCAGCACTGACAGCCCGTTTTGCAACTTAGACAGGACCAGGATCTATTCTTCTCTGCAGCCTTTGCAGAAGTGATTTCTGCAAGATGTCCTAAAATAAGACTCCTTTTTTTTTTTTTTTAAGATTTTGTTTATTTATTTGACAGACAGAGATCACAAGTAGGCAGAGAGGCAGGCAGAGAGAGAGGAGGAAGCAGGCCCCCTGCCGAGCAGAGAGCCCGATGCGGGGCTCGATCCTAGGACCCCGGCATCATGACCTGAGAGCCGAAGGCAGCGGCTTTAACCCACTGAGCCACCAGGCGTCCCAGTAAAATAAGACTCTTAACCACAAAGCACTTGTCAGTATCACAGGCAAAGGGCAGTTACGACATAAACTGTCTTATGTTAAGACATAGCCCCCAGAAGTCAACAAAAACAAAGCCCATCAGCATGCGGACACTAACGTAATAGCTAGACAGATAGGGGACCAGGGACCTGATTGGCATGACTCAGCTCACCCTGATTGTTTAAGATAGTTCCCCGAAAGAGCCCATAAAACCCCCTAAACTTAGAAACTCTGAGAGCAACCCACTCGGGCCCCCTCCCTCTCCGGAGGCTCTAGACTCCTGCTCAATAAACTTTGCGCTGCTGCTCACCCCTCTCCATGCGGTCCACCTCTTCATCCTTCCGAGCGGCGTGACCAAGGACCATGGGCACTGAAGACGAGAGATCCTGCAACGACAGCAGTTCCATGAAAATGAACCGGCAAAACACCCCAAAACAAGATCCTAAAGGTAACCAGGGAGCAGAGTCAGGTGACCCACGAACAAAACCGAGATCCCGCCAGACTTCTCAAGGGCCGTGGTAGTGATTGAGGTCAGGCCAGAGTAATGGTAAGAATAGGGCAGGGTGGGCTCGCAGTGCTTTATGTTCTCTATGGTGTTCGGTTCCACGCCCTCGAGGGCAGGACCGGGGTGATTTCCCACGTGGCCAGTTTCGATGCTGAGCTCAGGCTCTGGGAGTCCCGTGTGAGCGAGGTCCTAGAGCGAGGGATCGGGAAAGCCCGCCGGATTGCGGGGATTCTCCACAGGGAGCCCGTGCCTGTGAGGATTATGCTGCAGCTAAGAGAAAATCCCCTTCCACCTGGAATTCTGCGGCTGACCAGGAACCACTGAAGACTGAGGGCGAAATAAAGATGTTTTCAGGACAAGTAAAATGTAAAGTAGTAGACTTTCACTGAAAAGGTCTTAAAAGAAAAAAAGCATGGACTCTATAAAATAACAAAAATAAGGGGATGCCTGTGGGCTCCAAATAAGGGGAGGCTGAGAGTGGGCAAGGGCGGGGCGGACTCTGGACGGGGAGTCCTGGCGTTGCGGGGAAGGCGGGAGGGCTGGTGGATTTTGGACTGGGTCATGCATGCCTACTCTCATTTTAAGAATGGCCACCCAGGCTCAGTGGGTTAAGCCGCTGCCTTCGCCTCAGGTCATGATCTCAGGGTCCTGGGATCGAGCCCTGCATCGGGCTCTCTGCTCAGCGGGGAGCCTGCTTTCCTTCCTCTCTCTCTGCCTGCCTCTCTGCCTACTTGTGATCTCTCTGTCAAATAAATAAATAAAATCTTAAAAAAAAAAAAAAAAAAGAATGGCCACCCAAAGAAGAGAAAAAGAAAACATAATTTCCAAACCCGTGAGGAGAAAAAGGGAAATAGAGGAAACTTAATTTATCCAATAATTGTTTTGGTATAAAATATTCAAGATCCTATCAATCCTCTTTTCTTAGATTTCTATTATTGGATATAAATGTAAGTGGGACTCATGTCGACAGGAAGGACACTAGCCTTTATTGAGCGCCTGCTGAATGCCAGCTGATTTGCTTGTGTTGTCTCAGTCAGTCTTCACAGCAAACCTATTAGGAATGAGCAGGGTCTCCAAGTTACAGATACAGAAACTGAGGCTCAGAGAGCTTATTAACTTGCTTACAATCACACAGCCTTTTCCAAGGCAGGAAATGTCTTTGAACATGGTTGTCTGACTCCCGGACAGGGTATTCTCACTTCACTGGGGTTTCCAAATTCCCAAGGAGCAGAAAGGTTGGTAAAGAGGTTGTCTAGTCCCTAAATGTTCCCAGCATTGTGTTATCCAGGTAAAGTCTTGCTCCCACGTGTCTTCCGTCCTTCAAATACGTGGAGAGGCTGTTGTGAAACAGAAGGTACAAATTTACGTAAGATGGACAAGTCTTTTTCATCAGTATTTATTTTCCTAGACAACACACATCATCACATGGTGGTGGGGGCGGGGGATGCAGTGTATCTTCTTTATGTAAAGAAAGGAGAAGCAAACAGTCCCTTTACTAAATATGTGGGATTCCCGGAAGTTGGCTTTTCATCCAAGACCCTTAAAGACTGTTGAGGTACCTTCCGTGGCTGGCATGGACCCACTTTCTCCTGTGCACAGACTCATTTTGCCTTTCTGCAGGAAACCAAATTCTCTGTGCCCCCCATACCCCCAAACCCCTTTTAAAAATAGGCTCCATGCCCAGCATGGAGCTGATTACAGGACTAGCACTCATGACCCTGAGAGCAAGACCTGGGCTGAAACCAAGAGCTGGATGCTCAACCGACAGAGCCCCCCGGGTGCCCCCACCCCTTTTTGTTTTGATTCTGCAGGCCATGCCAATCTTCATCAGATTCTAGTCAACTGTAAAGGTTTTACAGGGATCTTTCCTTGGGTTTTAGCACCTGCTGCTTGGACTCTCAGCTCACCCTACACTCATTTGCTCGTTCACTCATTCACACATTCGCTCATTCATCTGGGCCTTGCTGAGGGCCACTGTGTGCCAGGCCCTGTTCCCATGAAAACAGCAAACAACCCTTACGTCTGAGAGCATTTCAGTGGCTTCCTCAAGGTTATGAGTTTGTATACAGAAGGGCCTTGCCTTTAGCTTCATTTTATGGGGTTCTCCTGTTCTATAAGTACCTATTTTTGCTTAATCTCCTTTCTCGGCCTGGTAAATATTTATCTTAATTGACATGTGTTCAATACTGTGCTTTATTGAAGGACTGCGGTAATCTGCTATCTGCAATTCTTCTTTTCTGGACCCAGTCTGACCTGCTGTGTTTGTGGCTGGGCCCTGGTGGGGACTAAATCAGTCCAGGGAGGAGGTGGGTTCCCAGACAATGCAGGGGGTGGGGGTGGGGAGGAGAGTTCAGGCTGGCTTCTGGTCCTGACAAGGTCACAGTAGTGGGGAAGTCATCAAGGGCCAGATCTAGAAGGAAAGGAGGCTCATCCTCTTGGCAACCGAGGGCCTATTTCTGGATGAAGGGATAGAGTTGCTGAAGAAGTGTGTGGAGGGTTACATTGCGAGGATAGAGAAGGAGGGCCAGCGGTACCAGGCCCTGAAGGCCCATGCGGAGGAGAAGCTCCAACTAGCCAGCGAGGAGATTGCCCAGGTGCGCAGCAAGGCCCAAGCGGAATCCTTGGCCTTCCAGGCCAGCCTGAGGAAGGAGCAGATGCGCATCCACTCGCTGAAGAAGACAGTGGAGCAAAAGACTAAGGAAAACGAGGAACTGACCCGGATCTGTGATGACCCCATCTCCAAGATGGAGAAGATCTGACACAACCCCTCCCCGTGTGTGTGTGTGTGTGTGTGTGTGTGTGTGTGTGTGCGCGCGCGCGCGCGCGTGCCTATCTTTCTGTCTGCCTGTCTGTGGAAGTTTTCCTGTTCTTCTCTCTTGATCTCTTGTTTTTAAACTAGACTGCTTTAAAAAGAAGAGTAAATAAAGATTGCCTTTGGTTAAAAAAAAAAAAAATCCCAGGGGGCCATGGAATCCGAGTGGAAACGGGCTCCAGATGTCCTACTTTTGCCTGCTGGGTCTCAATGTCCTGCCTTGCTGAGCACTTGTGCTCTCTTTCATATAGACTTAAGCTTGAGAGATGACCAGCAATAAGCTGTCCCCTTCTACCTGAACCTTCTTTTCAATGACAAGTACAAATGCAACCAGGCAGGTAGGCCTAGGGGCCGTGACTCATCTCTTGAGGGACCTAGCAGTGGTGTTTGACCCCTGCAGCCCTTGCTGGCCACTGTCGGCCAGTTGGCCACGGCCTGTGTACAGACGCATGGAGTCCCTCAGCCACAGCTATGGGGGTCCCTGGGAAAGTGAGCTATTTTAAGTTGGGTCTATGTAACTGTAATATCTTCTCTCTTCTATGAGAGTTAATTGAGAAAATGTACATGTCACAGAATAAATAATAAAAAAAAGCACTGAAATCATTACAAAATAGATAGGAATCATGACAAAACGCATCAACAGAGTGCATACCCGGTTGGTTAAAACAAGACCCATCGGGTACTGGTCAGTGTGGATAATTCCTGGACAAGGGATGCCGTAAGTCAAGACAAACCTCCTGGGGCCCTCCCATTTCCTGAGGTGACGGGCTGACCACAGAGAAGAAGGCAAGTCATCACACTTCGGGTCTACACTACCATCTTGGTTTCGGTTTGTCACAGAAGTTAGAAGTAGGAATGTCACGATGAAATAACTGGGTGATGGGCATTAAGGCCGGCACGTGACGCGATGAGCACATTATATGCAAATGATGAATCACTGAACGCTGCATCAAAAATTAGTGATGTTCTATATGTTGGCTAACTGAATTTAAATAAATTAAAAAAATGAAAAAACAAATAATGGTGAACAAATTAAGTATAAATCATACCTGTCTACATGTATCATAATAATAATAACATCAGAATGAAAGAAAATATTTTCCTTTAGGGCATAATATATATACACATTTATAAGATATTATTATCAATAATTACCTTAAGATAGGAGCATATTATAGCCAGTGGAGATGGGCTTTATTTTTTTTTAATTAAAAAAAAATTAAAATAATCTCTATACCCAACATGGGGCTCAAACCCCGAGATCAAGAGTTGCATGCTGAATGAGTTAGCCAGATGCCCTGCGATGGGCTTTATCTTAAACCATAAAGTGTAAACCATAAAGTTGAAAAGGGTACTTACATGTAGAAACAAATCCTTCTTAAGACACATCAGTTGGTAGACAGTTAACACATGTGTTTTTATACTCGAACATGAGTGTCCTTCTTCTCAGCCTGAGAAGTATATAATCACTAAGACATTGCTACATTAGCAACAAATCACTTCTACAAAATTAAGCTAGGAAGACTAAGTTTCTTATTTATTTATTTGTTTGTCTGTTTGTTTATTTGTGTTCTGGGTCCGATAAACAAAAGAGCTCTCATGATAGTTTTGACTTAATTAAAATCTAGAGAATGCCAAACAAACCCAGTTATTTTTATTTTTGCTTTTCCTCCTTTTGCAAGACAAAAGAGGCAATATTCATGTTTACCTCGTGGCTGTCCAGGAAATTGCAGAGATATTTTAGGTGTAAAAGACATCTTAACAGCTTCATGATTCTAAATTTGGGGCCTGAATTTAGGAAAACAATATTCAAGTGACTTGTCAAAAGAGATTGGCCGCAGGACCAGAAATATGTCCTCTTGGCATCCTCATTAGTGAGGCTGAAAATACGCCATTTAATATGGACATGATGAAAGCTAACATAACCGTAATTAAGAATATTAATCCTCATCAAGGAAAAATCCCCATAGCTGCATGTGAAATGACCTAAGGCACCCACTTCTGATGCCGCCAATATGGAGTAAGCTCTCTACCACAGATGATACAAATTACCCTGCAACCCACCATGACAGCTTTTCTTTATCACAGATTATAGCTCAAAACTCTGGACAAAACATACATAGAAATTACCCAAGGACTCCGAAAAGTAAAAATAGCAGATAGATTAAGGAGAGGGGTCAAAGCTTGAAGTGTTGACCCCTATGGGGTGAATTCTCTGTTTTGTTTTTTTTTTTCATTTTTTAATCTTTCAGCTCTGACCTGGGGTGATACTGGTTGTGGATGCTCCTGAGTTCCCTACTTTTCTTCTCCCCATTCTCTTACTGCTTTGCCCTGAGTAGAACCCAGTTGCGTCAGTGCAAGCTGCTGACACTCTTCCAGAAATTTGCTTTTCTGTGTGGGACTAGAGGAAAGGGGGCATCCAGGAGCTGGAGAATGTAGAGACAATTCTGACTTTGAAAACAGAATTGACACTGAAGCCACTGCCATAGAGGAAACAAAATTCGTGGTCTGAACTTAACCAGGTTGGTTGACTGCTAAGATAACAACAACAACAATGATAAAACATCAACATTCTCTGGAAGATTTTCACATGACCCAGAATCTCACAACACAATATTTGAACTGTCCAGAATATAATGCATATTAATTCAACCTACAAAGAACCAAAAAAAACATGACCAATCCTCAAGGGAAAACACAGTCAAGAGATGCCACCCCCAAGATAACTGAAATGTTGGAATGATCACATGTACACACTAAAGCAGCTATTATAACCGTGCTCTGTGAAATAGTCTTGAAGGGAATGGAAAGCTAGAACTTCTCAGCAGAAAAATGCAGAGTAGACAAGGTAACACAGAAAGTTGAGAAGTGAAAAATGCAACTCTCTGAAATTAAAAAAAAAACACAATATTGCTAGATAGACCCAATAGCAGAAAGGAGCTGATGGCTGAAAAAGAAAAGAATGAAGGAACTTGAAAACTTGGAGAGAGACACAAATAGAGACCCCGGACTTCTCAGATTTAGTAAGACGTAACTGTATAGAGTCAAGACACCCAGCAAACCCCAAACAGGATGAAAATAAAGAAAAGCATATCCAGACACGGAAAAACAAAGCAAAGAAAAGAAGAAACCTTGAAAGCATCCACAGAGAAAAGAAACTTTGCATACAGGGGAACAAAGATTCAGAGGACTATGGCGTTCTCATCTGAAAACCTGGAGGCTGGAAAGCAGTGGGTACAAGGCTGGCTCAGCTGGGCCCTGAGCTGGGTGGGGAGCCCTGAGGCCAAGAGTGGCTGGTAACCCGAGACGTGGGGGTACATTCGACAGGCTGAGCCAAGAGATGCACAGAAGAATTGGGGTTCCAGTGCCAGAGAGGAGGCAGGAAGGGATTGCTGTCCACAGGGTTTGGAGGGAGGACGGAAGCCTGGGCATGTGTGCAGGAAGCAAAATGGGAAGGAAGATTCTGGAACCTCCCTATGGGGTAGGGGAGCTGAGGTCACCTGACTGATGGCCCAAAAGGCTGCCTCTGCATGCAGTTTGCTTTGCTGGCCAGGAGGTGAGACAACCTGGTTTGGAAACTGGGTTTGTTGGGGGGGGGTCCCTCGGGCTACTTCCTTCCTGACACTCATCATACTCGTGGGAATTGTGACCTGCACACTTCTCTCCCTTGTCACATCGTGAGCCCACCATGGGCTGGGACCCTTCTTCCTGCGGGACACACCAGGACATTTGTTTCTTAGTGTCTTGCATGTGCCTGACATGAAATAACTCCCTGTAGATCCACGTTGAACAAAGGAATCAATAAAGAAATCAAGTTTGCAATCACCACTTTCTGTTGTACAATTTTTATTCATAATGCATAGTAGGTTTGGGGCAAGGACCAGCTGAGATGGCAAAGCCAGGAGGAAGTTGTAGCAGGGATTTTAACACTGACTTTAGATTTGACAGGAGCAGGTGACCCGAGGTGGGAGCTCAGGCTGATGGCGAGAACGCCCAGTAAAAACCTTCTTGGCTCCAGTGTTCTCAAGAGCTCTGGAGGCCAGTCAGATGTAAAGACTGGAAACAATGGTCCTGCCCTGGCTGGTCCTGGTAGAACCCATAAGGAAGAACTCTGCTGTGTAAAGTATTAAGTAACAATTTCTTTTACCGATGAGGAAATCTCACCAATTTTAAACAGTTATCATTATCACGAAAAATACAGACAGAATGAAATTTATAGGGCTTCATTTAGGCATGGAACACTTAAACAATTTTCTAACACTATAAAATAAGATTAGTGATGTGTCTTTTTTATGAGCTCTTTTCTGAAATTAAAACCTTTGATGTGGAAAATACCAGCTACGGTCCACCGGAGACCTCGTGAATTTCTTGAAACTCTGCTCATGACAGACGCCTGTGCCAACTGCACTATTTTGCCCTTCCTTCATTTAAATACATAAAATTGTTTCTTCAGTTTCTAAATTTGTTGATTTAACGCCAGTAGTTCAATTTCTTCCAGAATTTATCCACTGGCAGCATGACATTGCACTTTCTCATAGGAGGGAGTCCTTTTATGGTTGGTGATAATTCTATCAAGACAGACCCATGAAAACCTCCTGTTTATAGTCCTGGAAGTGGAGATCGGTTACATAAGGGGTCCTCATTTGTTTGTTTGCAGCTCCCGCCAGGATGTGTTGTCGAAATATTAATTGTATGATGCTACCGCTTTTGAGCAGGTAAGTAAGATAATTTCCAAAGTCTTCTCACTGTGAGCAGGGCTTGAAATAAGTGGCAGAATGAACAAAAACACCCTCCCCCAAATATGGAGCATGACCAGAGTCAAAAATGACAAAGGGAGGCACAAGTTTTGCTGTTCTTCCTGGACATCACCGGCATCCCCTCCCCTCCCTGTGTCCCCAGCCCAGCGACGCCTGGCTCTCCAAGGTCCTCGCTGCAGCGAGACTGCTGTCCTCCACAGTGCTGGGCATGGCCTCCTATTGACGTGGACCAGTCTTGTGTCCCAGCACACAGTCTTAGGTGGCATCGCTTCTGCAAATAATGCTCTCGTTTTCAACGCAGCTCTTCCATATTTTAGTCCAAATGGCTGACAAGTGGCTGTGTCCAGGCATAAAAAGAGCTGCCACCTCTTCCCTCTCTTCCATCTGTGTGATACAGAGGGTGGGCTTCTTGGGGGTCATAGCAAGGCAGGCAGGGATTTCTTCTGTGTCTACCTGTGCATGATTTAACGCTTGTGTGCTAACCTCACTTGGGGTTCAGGGACATAAAACCAATGATGTGAGGTCTCTTTGTTCTCAAGTGAGGTGACAGGTGTGTGAGCTGATAGATGGGACCCTCAGGGGTGCAGAGTGGGGAGGCTGCTGCAGACACATGACAGGATGGGAGGATGAAGTCACCGACTTGGAGCTGGCGAGAGAAGGTGGCATTAGATGTGGGTTTTGATAGGTAAATAGAAGTTTTCTAGGGACCCGGGAAAGGGCAGAATGGGCAGAAGGGTGATCAGTCATGTCAGAGTGCTGTGTCACAAATAACAGACTGTCAGGAATGGTTGGTAAGTGGTGGCATGCTCCTCATGGCTGGTACGGAGGCTGGGTGAGGATTGGGGCCAAGTTAGAAATGGACTTTCAGTGTGGGCACGCATCTGTCCAGGAGCAACCAGAGTTCTCAAGCAAGGGCCTAATTTAGTGAGGTCCGATTCCTCTAACAGTGGGGGTCAGAGAGAGACTGGTCATGGAGTGGCCATAAAACCACTGGACAGTGGGGCTGGGATTGGGGTGGGAGGAGGGACTGGACTCAAAAGATTTGCTTAGGGAAAATGGACTGGGTTGTGATGGAGAGATGTGGGAGCTCAGACTTCTGATCTGGGTGTCAGACTGGAGGGTAACGTGTAGACCCAGAAAGATCATCATGGGAGGTCTGGATGGCTGGTTGGGAAGCTTATGAGCTCAGTGATGATGGCCTGCCTGATGGGTCCCTTCCCTCATGGATGGAAAGATCTCAAATGTATGTTTGCTTTTTCTGCTTCCCACTTCTTGTCCAGCCTACTTCCCAGTCTTATGAGCCTTGGTAGTTGTTGGAGAACAAAGAGACAAGGGAACTTTAGAGAAAGGCTGAGCTGTGGTCTAAACCATACTAGCATGCCTGGGCTCCCAGGAGATGCAGCCAGATGGAGGTTTGGCATGGCCGGAAGGAAGCCTGCCCACACATCTCTGTTCATGGTAGGAATTTTGGCTTGTGTTGGCATTTTCATGCCTGGGCATTCTATAAATAGGAGCCAGTCCATGGATGAGGGGCTGCGTCTCATCCAAATGGGTAGATTTGGAGCTTCCTGCTTTGTCACTCATTATTTCTTGGACGGGGCATATGAGAACTCCATCCTTCGCTGGCTGCATCGGGGGCACAGAAGGTCAGGGAGTGCTGAGAGAAGCATGTGCTCCTGGTTCTGGGGAGAGGGATCCAGTCCCTGAAAACAATTCACATGAACACTTTTTTAAAAAAGTTTTATTTATTTATTTGACAGAGAGAGAGATCACAAGTAGGCAGAGAGGCAGGCAGAGAGAGAGGAAGACGCAGGCTCCCCACTGAGCAGAGAGCCTGATGTGGGGCTCAATCCCAGGACCCTGAGATCATGACCTGAGACGAAGGCAGAGGCTTAACCCACTGAGCCACCCAGGCGCCCCAACACTTGGCTTTTTAAGCACTCAAGTTTTGTTTCCAAATGTAGTAGTTATTCTCTGGCTTGTGGGCTTTGAGGAGAGTGAGGTCCAGCCCCACAAATGTCAGAGACTCAAGTTCCCACCTCACCAACAAACTTCCTTTCCTCTGTGTTCATGAACTTCAATGTCCCATTACTAGATTAGAGCAGAAATAGCAGATGTATCACATCATTATTTATTTATTTATTTATTTATTTATTTATTTATAATTTAAATTCAATTAGCCAACATACAGTACATCATTAGTTTTGTTTGTAGTGCTCAATAATTCATCAGGTGTGTATAACACCCAGTGCTTGTCACATCATGTACTCTCCTTAATGCCCATCACCCAATTATACCATCCCCTCACCCATCTGTCTTTCAACAACCCCAAAAGATCTGTACTTTAAAAACTATAGAACATTATGAAAGAAACTGAGGAAGACACAAAGAAATGGAAAAACATTCCACGCTCATGCATTGCAAGAACAAATATAGTTAAACTGTCCATGGTACCCAGAGCAATCTACACATTCCAGGCAATCCCTATCAAACTACCATCAACATTTTTCACAGAGCTGGAACAAATAATCCTAAAATTTGCATGGAACCAAAAAGACTTCGAATAGCCAAAGGAATGTTGAAAAGGAAAACTAAAGCTTGCAACATCACAATTCTGGACTTCAATTATGATGTCCATTATTACAAAGCTGTCATCATCCAGACAGTGTGGTACTGGCACAAAAACAGACACATAGGTCAATGGAACAGAATAGAGACCCTAGAAATGGGCCCTCAACTCTATGGTCAACTAATCTTTGACAAAGTAGGAAAGAATATCCAATGGGAAAAAGACAGTCTCTTCAACAAATGGGTTTGGGAAAACTGGACAGCCACATGCAGAAAAATGAAACTGGACCATTCTTACACCACACACAAAGAGAAACTCAAAATGGATGAAAGACCTCAATGTGAGACAGGAAACCATCAAAATCCCTAGAAGAGAGCACAGGCACTAACCTCTGTGACCTCAACCACAGCAACTTCTTGCTAGACATGTCTCCAAAGGCAAGGGACACAAAAACAAAAAATGAACTATTAGGACTTCATCAAGATAAAAAGCTTCTGCACAGCAAAGGAAACAGTTGACAAAACCAAAAGACAACCTACAGAATGGGAGAAGATAGTTACAAATGACACATCAGATAAAGGGCTGGTATCCAAGATCTATAAAGAACTTATCAGACTCGACAACCAAAAAACAAATAATCTAATCAAGAAATGGGCCAAATATTTATTTTGCTTTAGAGTGTTATTACCCAAAGTGGGGACCAAAGTTGGAACTTCAGCCCCACAACAGGCTCTTTGGAAAATGGGTTGCATTATTTGGTAAGTTTGGAAAAGGCTGCATTCCTTAAGTCCTTCTTGAAAATTCACAGTTCATAATAAAAGCCCTGAGAAGTCCTGGCTAAAGACTGCATAGTAACAAGCACATGGTGATGTAAGGGCCTATTCAGCCAGAGGGGCCCCACCCCTGTTGAACTGCCATTTTGTTGTAAAACTTAAATTGATTTTGCCCACCCGCCCCAGGGGAACTTACTTCAGAACAAGTCCTGGAAACCAGTCCCAGGTAACAAAGTCCAAGTACAAGGATGGGTCAGGCCAGGTGGAGGTATTTAATCGGAGGTATTTAACAGGGCGCATACTGTCTCCTAGCTACCAAGGAGTCGTCTACTAGGGTAAATTGTAATTCAATTGGTCACCTAGCATGACTGTGCAGCTTTCTCTGTGTGTTACAATTTCACTGGCCACCTATGTGTGGCCAGGCCCAACCACTTGGCCTTTGCTTTATAAAAGTTAGTCTGGAAAGCAGGGAGGAGTCATCCTCTCTGTAGGGGTGGCCGCGAGCGGTCTGTTTGACGGTCGGTTTGATTCCTGATGCTTGGCGTGAAATAAAGCTTTGCTTGACTTTTGCTTTGTATCAGTCTCGCTCCTTCAATCACGGACCCATTATTGGGGTGCCCAATTTTTGGGGGACCCAACAGTGACATAATTACCAACAGTGTTTTCAGCGTTTTGTATACTGAAAGTCGCTAAAAGAGTAAATCTTAAAAGTTCTCATCACAAGCAAATAAAACTATAATTATGTGAGGTGATGAATGTCAACTAAATGTATTGTGGTAAGCATTTCATAATATGTAGGTGTATCAGATCATTATGTTGTACACCTTACACCTATTCAGTGTTGCGTGCCGGCTACATCTCAGTTAAACGGGGGAGAAGAACTGTGTAGACAGGGTCTCCCAAAGTTAGTTGTAAGTACCTGAGACACTGGACCCTATATTTTGTTTTTTAAATACATTTTTAATGGCCAGGGATAGACTTTTGTAAATGTTTCCCTGGCATAAACCTTAAGTACCTTAAAAACCATGTTCCTGGGACGCCTGGGTGGCTCAGTGGGTTAAGCCGCTGCCTTGGGCTCAGGTCATGATCCCAGGGTCCTGGGATCGAGTCCCACATCGGGCTTCTTGCTCAGCAGGGAGCCTGCCTCTCTCTCTGCCTCTGCCTGCTTGTGTGCTTTCTCTCTCTCTCTTTCTGACAAATAAATAAATAAAATCTTTAAAAAAAAACAACAAAAAAAACATGTTCCTGAGTTCAGATGAAAGCAAGGGCCAAGTACCATGGACGATGGGCGACATGGCTGGTCTAGAGCCTTGAGAGAGGATCCTACTGTCTTTGGTATTGAGTACTCTTTTCCTTTATTACATTGTGTCCACTTCTTATTTTTTTTTAAATTGCTTTCTACCTTATTTCAGGATGTTTTGCCTCAGGCATAAATAGGGTAATTGGTTCCTTATCTCTTTTTAGAAGGTATCTCAACTAACTTCCTGCCTAGGGGCTAATGGTGGATTAATGGGTTTCCTCCTTTTTTTTTTTTTTTTTTTTAAAGATTTTATTTATTTATTTGACAGAGAGATCACAAGCAGGCAGAGAGGCAGGCAGAGAGAGAGAGGAGGAAGCAGGCTCCCCTAGAGAGCAGAGAGCCCGATGCGGGGCTCGATCCCAGGACTCTGAGATCATGACCTGAGCCGAAGGCAGCGGCTTTAACCCACTGAGCCACCCAGGCACCCCGGGGTTTCCTCCTTTGAAACAAATCTGAGCTAACCTCTGCCAGCTCCCCATTCATTCAGACTAGAGTGAGAGGCACTGCCTCCTTAAGTCTTCCCCTCAACCTTAAATCCATAACATGTGTGAGAAAAAGTAGGGGGAGGAGTTGGATGGGCTAATGAACTAATGGGCATACATTATAACTTTTTAGGTTATTTCTGGCCGGTAAGAGGTTGCGTTTTGTGCGCCAATTCTTTGCCCTGTGTGTGGTTCAGTATTCTCATCTGTAAAGTGGGGATCTATTAGCCTCTGCCTCACACAGCTGCAATGAGAAATAAGTGAGTTAACACATGTAAAACATTTAGACTACTGACTGGCGTATAGCTTTAATAATAACTAATAGTAATTTTCTTTCGACAAAAGATGGCTAAGTGAGCTTCCCTGTGTGGGCTATGATCAATGCTCTCTCCTAGGCTACATGCAGTAAAACCAATAATGAGAAATGCTGGAAAATAGAGTCTTCACACAACAGCATTATTTTTTCTTTCACCAAGCATGGCTAGCACTTCTTATTTTATTTTGGAGCTCAAATGTGCTTCTGTGGGCATGTTCTGTGGGTTGTGTGGGAACAACAACAGAAAGGACCCTGGAATAGCACGGCTGGGGAGGAAGTCCAAGGGGGGAGTCCGAGGCCTGGGTCCTGGACCTCTGCCCCCCACCCCCAATTTTTGGGGATGTGCTCCTGGGTCACTTAGCCAACCCTCAAAGCTGGCATGTTTGGAGGGCTCCACGCATGCCAGACACAGTTCCAAGCTCCTTCCTGATATCCTCATTGTGGATGCGGGGCAGAGGGGATAGGGCTGGTAAGGGGTTTGGAAGCCCATGCTGCAGCCCCCATTTGGCTTGCCGAGTGGCGCTATTAGAAGCTTGAATGAGACTGCTTGAATAAAAGTGCTTTGGAAGCTGGAGTGTCTGGGGAAAGTCAGTTTTGGTTCTAGTGTGAAGAATCCACTTATGGAAGTGGAAGAATCCACTTCCATTTATGGAAGAAGGCCAACAAGAAACACAGAGATGAATGTTCTGTTTCCTGGTCCCACCCTGGCACGGCCACAGGTGGGCGAAGGAAGGAGTTACCTAGAAGGTAGGAGCCTAAGAAGCAGCAGAAGGACCCCAGAGTAAATCATCAGAACCTGCCAGTACTTGGCTTCCCTTGGCTTCCTCTGCTTGCTACTGCGGTCCCATTAACCATAGTGCTGAAAACCGGAAGGAATCCCCCATCCTCCCACGCAGACACGTGGAAGGATCGTGGGGCAGAGTCCTGGGCATAGCAGGATATCCCGGAGGCAATGGAAGGAAGGGAAAGCGTTGCGGGGTCTGGTGACTGCCTCCACCCCCCAATAGAATGGTTTTAACCTACCTCACTTCTGGACGTTGGAGGCCCACACACAGAGCATTTGAAAAAGGAGCTTCCAAAGCTAAAAAAAGATAGAACACAATGGATCAAGTCCAATGACTGGTTAGAATCAACTGGCTCTGTGTACTCCCACCACATTTCCTTAAACTTCTGTTAACTGTAAGGGCGTATTCAGCCAGAGCAGCCCCACCATGGTTGAACTGCCATTTCATTGTAAAACTTACATTGACCCTGCTCCCCTTCCCTCAGGGGATTTACTTAAGAACAAGTCCCGGAAACCAGTCCCAGGTAACAAAGTCCAAATACAAGGGTGGGTTAGGCCAGGTGGAGATATCCAATCAGTGGGGGTGCATACCGTCTCCTAGCTACCAAGGAGTATGGTCCCTGCCCTTTGGGCACCTTTTGGGCGCCAATTCTGAACAGGTGATAGTCTGGTTCAAATGTCTACTAGGGTAAATTGTAATTCAGTTGGTCACCTGGCATGACTGTGCAGCTTTTTCTGTGTGTTACAATTTCATTGGCCACCTGTGTGTGGCCAGGCCCAACCACATGGCCTTTGCTCTATAAAAGTTAGGAACACAGGGAGGGGTTGTCCTCTCTGTAAGGGGCGGCCCCAACTGGTCTGTTTGATGGCCGGTTTGATTCTTGATGCTTGGTGGGAAATAAAGCTTTGCTTGACTTTTGCTTTGTATCAGTCTCACTCCTTTAATCACGGACCCATTATTGGGGTACCCGTTTTTTGGGGGACCCAACATTAACGTTCCTGTCCAGATCCAACTCCTAACACGATCACTTATTAAAAAGTTGGTCTTCTTCTGACACTGGCTGTCTCTGAAGGAGAAAGAGAATAACTCTGTGTGCGTGTGTGTATCCTCCTCAAGAGATGATCAGTGTCTTAAGCCAGTGCTCCAGAATGTATACATTTGAAATGAATGTCCTGTTGTGCAAAAATGGTCCCTAGCACTCAACTCTCTCTTTGAAGGGCTTTCTCCAGGAGCTGTTTGCTGCGTGAGCTAAGGGTTCATGAAAATCTCCTCAATTGTAGAAAAAACTTGGAGTGTGAAGTTGATTTTCAGTCTGTTAAAAAATCATTTTAGCACCACACACACAACTTCTCTGCCAAGGGTGATGTGTAGCTCTGAAACCTGGGCTTCCTGAGAAGCTGGCAGGTGCTCTGAGGGCAAGGCTGAGGTAAGGGTGTGGCTTTGCGCTCCAGTGACAAAATGTGCGATTAAAACAAAAAAATGAACAAACAAAAAATACCTCAGAATTAAGTATTCTAAAAAACAGGAGCATGGGGCGCCACAGGGGCGTGCCCAGCCTGGACAGCACCCTATGTAACCCTTACAACAACTGTCATCACAGCCATCAATGGTGGCGCCAACTTACTGAAAAGAGGTTGGCACAACTAGGTGACCAGCGTCTTTATGTTCCTACGTCTCCATCACCTCCCTGTCGTGGAACTTGGGTCCTTAAGATTCAAGGTGAACATCTGTTGTTAGACTCCAGGAACTGGTTCTGTGTACATGCTCCCTAACTCTTGGAGACATCAGGGGGAACACAGACCCGAGCGGATAATGGTGCACGGTGCCAAGAATTGAGTATCAATAGCCCACCGACAGCTGAAAATCTGTGGTTATTCTCTAAAAATCCTTTGTTTTTTCATGTGCCAAAAAATTGCATTATTCTGTAATAATCCCAAAATAAGATAAAATATCTAAAACAAAATAAGAAACACAAAGCTTCCTGTAGCAAGTTTGTGTACTGTTCATTAAATTCTGGCCCTCACCTGATGGATAGAGGGCTCTATTTCTTCAGATGTGGCCAGGGTCATCAGAACTCAGCCTTCCTCCCTAATCTGATCCTTTTTTTTTTCTTTTTAAACCAGCGCACACTGCCCTTTCTAGCCCCATTCTGGATGTGGATCCCTTCAGTGACTGGGAAGGTGTGAATGTGGGGCCCCATGCACCCTGACCTGGAGTTGTGGCTGGTGCAGGCTTATCACGTTGTGACCCTGTGGGCCAGCCTGGCTCTGGCCAGTATCCGGAGGGCCCCTTCAAGGGGAGGGGATCACAATGACACTCTGTAGTCCCCCTTCCAGGTGGTGGGCGCCACCAGCCCAGGTGGGGCCGACATTTGTGGGCTATGCAGGTAGGGTGTCCCCTGATGGGCAGTCACACAGCCAGCAAGGACCCCAGACCCCAAGCAGCAGCCACTTCTTCCCGGGCCCTGGATCTCAGTTCCGACAGCCTTTCCCCTTGCTCTGTGAGAGCTTTGTTTAACAGTTCATTAAGCTGCTTTGGACCTGAAAAATGTAATTCTAATTAGTACAGTGGCTTCCCTGGGAATACCATTTGCCAGGCCTCAATGAACCTCCGATGGGTCTGTTAATTTGGTTAGAGCCCTAGGGACTGTCTCAGCTGAGATGTTGGTTCCTCCCAGGTCAGAAATGCAGGATTTCCCACTGACAGAGGCTCTAACCTCTCTGAGATGGGTGAGAAGTGGGCATTCTCCAACACCCCACCCCCCGCCCCGCCCCGGCCCCGTCATCACTGGCCTAATGATTTGTGGAAGGATCCTTCTCATTCTCCGCCTCTCCCAACCCCCGAGACCCAACCCAAGGACATAAGACCTCTCTGCCCTCCCCATTCTCTCCAGCTACTGCAAGCGTTTCTGCTCATTTACAACCACCCCCCCTCCCCGGCCCTGGCCTTATTTATCCAACAAGTACTGTTCAAGCACCTTGTCTGTGCTGGGCCCTCTGCTGGGAGGCGGTGGTCTGCTTTGAAGTCCCCCTCTGGGAGGGGAGGCAGACTGCAGTGTCAGGCAGCGAAGCAGGACCAGGTGGGGTAACGGGATGTGGAGTGACGAGGGCAGGAGGGTGTGTGCCCTGAGGGAGGGCCTGCCTGGGACCCGCATCGGAGAGAAGGAAGAGAAGGAAGAATCCCGTGACTATCTGGGGAGGAGCATTCAGACGGACGGAAGAGGGGGCCTACAGATCCCGCCCTGGGGAGGAGCTCAGCCTGGTCAAGGAGCGCCGGAAGGCTGGAGTGACGGGAGGAAGTGGACTTTGACCAAGGGCACCATTATGAAGCATACTGTTCCAGTCTGCCAACTGGCTCTTTTGAATGGGGCATCCCTAAGAAATACGTGTTCTGGAGCTATTTGTGGAGCACTGGCTTCCATTCCTTCCTGTGAGAGCAGCCCTTCTCATACGAATTTTGCTCCGTTCAGGACTGGCCGTCACAGGTGTCCTGCTCTGGAAAAGGTATGGGGTAGGGGTGAGAAACAGCAAAATCTTTCCCCCAGTGGACCTCTGCATAGCTCACAGGTGAGGGCCACCTCATGGTGAAAGGGACAGAGCAAGGTCTTTGCTAAGGTCTTGACGTTTAGCAAAGGCCAGTGTCAGAGCCTTAACTATGAGCTCTGGCCCGTGAGACGGTGCTTTATTTTCTGAACAGGTGTGTCCAAGGCTATGAGATTTGTGTGCACTGACCTACCTGGTCTGCCCTGTTCTATTAGCCCATTTCCACACGGTAATACTGAGCCACGGGCAGGTGAATTCCTGTCTCAGAGCCCTCCCTGGGCCTGGAAGGCGGTGTGCTCTTTCATCTGTCTGGTCTTAGCTGGAATGGTGTCCCCATCCTCCCCTGACCCCTTGTTCTGGATCCTGCTTCTTCCTTGCTCCCTTCATCTTGGCTGAAAAACACCTGCCCCGTGTCACATCCCTCAGGGTGCCGGAAGCCAGTGTGATGAGTCTGCTGAGCTCAGGTTGTCAGTAGCTCGCAGAGTGTGGCTCTTACTGACAGCTGCCACGTTGGAGGCGGTGGGGCAGGTGGGAGAGGTGGGGAGAGGCCTTAGGGAAAAGGCAGGGGTTTGTGTGAGTTTACCTTATTCACCTTCCAGGCACCGCCCGCTGCCCCTGATGGCTCTCTAGGCGGCATCCTGTCAGGTTGGGCTGGCTAAGAGCGCTGGGCTGTGAATGCACCAGGCCCATCTCGTTACCCCAGGAAACTGCTGTATAACAGCCGGGAGTCACGCAGAAGTGCGGGGGAGTTTAATCAAGCCTGCTGGTGATTGTTCTACACTGCTACTATGTTCTTACTCATCAGCCTCTTCACAGGGGGCCCTCCCTCCAACCCACAGCTCCGCAGGCTCCAAGCTCCTTCCTGGGGGGTGGGGGGACTCCACTTCTCTCAGAAACTCTGGAAGGATGCTGCACCTTTTAGGTTTTGGCACTCCATCTCACTCAATATTTTGGAGTCTCCTTTACCCTTCTCCCCAACATCAGCTTACTTCACCTTTGTGTGTGCAAGAAAGATCAGGCTAACAGGGTGGAGGGGAGTGGTGGTGATTGGGCCTGGCATTGTGCTGAAACTATGGCAGATAGGAGTTTAAGGATCGGATTACTTTCGTCTGGGCAGAGCCTGGGGCCCTGGGAATGTCACTGTGCAGCCGGGGCTGACAACTGCTGAATTAGATGATCAATGATCTGTCTCCAACTCTTAAAAAAATACATGTACATAAGTGCATGCATATGTTTCCTGCCAGGGAAAGCGGGGCTCCCGATGGCACCACCACATTGATGTCTCTACTCATCTGCTCACCCTTCTCCAGTCTTTCCCTTCTCTGGGCCCTCAGCAGCCTCATCCATGAAATGGGAATGGGACTAGAACCTACGTCAATTGGTGGTCCAGAGGATTAAACAGCCCCCCTCCCCAACTCCCCATACCTTTAGCTGACCTTGACTCCATTGCTGCTAATCAAACCACTGGCGACACAACTAGCCTCGGTATTCTGAAAGGGGGGAGGTATTCTTTCCGAAGGCATCTGGGGTTTGAGGAGCGCAGGGCCGCATTGCCTTCCCCGTACAAAGTGTTCTCGAAGTTAACTTTGGGACCATCCCCTGGGAGGCCGGGAGGAGGGGAAACTCAAAGAAGGGGCCTAAGCATGTATGAGCAGATGTCACCCTCGGGGAATGTCTGGTGCTCCTTGAAGGATGCTCTTCCCCTCGGGGCTACGGAGGCGGAACGCTGTGGACAGCTCCTGTCGCCACTCCTGGCGCTCTCCCGGGTGGTCCTGCCACTCCCCGAGACCCGCGCCGGGCTGCTGGGGGAGGGGGGATCCGGGGCGACCCCCATCCCGGCTCCACCCCCGCCGCAGCGCCCAGCGTCCCCGCCCGCCCGCCGCCTCACCTATCAGATTTCCCGTGCGCATCGCCGCGCAGCTCCTCCCACCTCCTGAATGCCGTGCGGAGGGGACAGCCGCCCTCGGCCTGGACCCAGCGTCTGCGACGGCCGGCCCCGCGCCTGTGGCTCTGTCCGCCGCGTTGCGGCTCTGAGCGTGCGGTGGCTGCAGCCCGACCGGGCCGCGGGGGAGTGCGGGGCGCACGGTGAGGCCGGGAGGTGCGGGCGCGGAGAGCGCGGAGGGCGCGGGGGTGCGGGCGCAGGGGCCACGAGAAGTGCGGGGGTGCGGGAGGAGCGGGGTGCTGGGGGCGCGGCAGATGCGGAGAGGGGGTTCCAGGAGGTGCGGGAGCTTGGGACGCGGGGGTCCGGGAGGTGGGGAGCGGAGGTTGTGGGGAAACGCGGGGGTCCGAGAGAGGTGCGGGCACGGGGGCACGCAGGGGTCAGGGAGGCCCAGGCGCGGGGGACGTGGTGGTCCAGGTGAGGGCCCCGGGGGTTGAGGGAGAAGCGGACTAAGGAGGCTCCCGGGGCGCGGACTCTGCGGGGCAGCGGGGGCTGGGGTTGGTGGAGGCGCGGGGGCTCTTCGGACTGCCCTGCGTTTAGGAGGAGCGCGGGGACTGCTGGCTTGTCCTGTTTCTTTTTTCTTTTTTAAATTAAGGAAAAAAAGATGGTTACAGACCAGATCTCATGAAACTTGGTCTAAAAGTGCCTTTATTTATTTATTTTTTAATTTACCTTTTGTGTGTGTGTGTGTGTGTGTGTATGTGTGTGTGTGTGTGAACATTTAAGTTCGACTCTCAGCACTTTTAAACAACATAACACAGAACTATCTATTTTACTTAGGCGTCACACATACATCCTCAGGACCTCTCCGTTTCCTGCATCCCCTAGCCCCTGGCAACCGCTTGACCATTCTCTGTTGAGTTCCACTTTTTTTTTTTTTTTTTATTTTTGCGTGTAAGTGATATCGTGCAGCGTTGTCTTTGCCTGTTTTCCTTTTCCTCGCACTTAGCACAATGCCCTCCAAGATGATTGACGTTGTTGCAATCGGCCGGATTTCCTTACTTCTTAAGATTGAATACCATTCAGTTGTTTAGTTATTTTCCGGGTTTATCTGTTTTTTTGTTTGTTTGTTTTTTTAAAGATTTTATTCATCCACTTGACAGAGATCACAAGTAGGCAGAGAGGCAGAGAGAGAGGAGGAAGCAGGCTCCCCGCTGAGCAGAGACCCTGATGCGGGACTTGATCCCAGGACCCTGGGATCATGACCTGAGCCGAAGGCAGAGGCTTTAACCCACTGAGCCACCCAGGTGCCCCTGTTTGTTTGTTTTTAATGGGTTTATCTGTCCACAGATACTTGGTTGTTTCTCTGTCTTGAATATTGTGAATATGGCTGCGGTGAACACAGGAGTACAGATGTCTCTGAGATCGTGTTTTTGTTTCCTTTGGGCTATGTACTAAGAAGTGAGATTGTTGGGTCATATGTTCTAGCCTTACTTTCCCTCTACCGCTTTCCCTGTAGCTGTGCGGTGTGTGTTCCCACTGATGGTGCCCCCGGCTTTCCTCCTCCCTGCCTCCCAGCAGCACTTGTCATGTCTTGTCTTTTTGATGATAGGCATCGGAACAGGCGTGAGGTTATCGTGGTTTTGACTTGCATTTCCCTGATGATCAGTGATGTTGAGCGTCTTTTCAGGTACCTGTAGGCCATGTGGATGTTTTTGGAAAAATGTCTATTCTGGTCCTTTGCCCTGTTTTTAACGGAGTCATTATTTTTATCTTTGCTATTGATAACAGCATATTCATTTACAAAGTATCATCTGTATTCACACCGCACACTTGAGGAGGTGGTGTTTCCGCGGTGGGCACGGTGCAAATGTGCGATCGCAGAATTAGCTTGGGGTAGAAGCACCTTAGAGTTAAGATGAATAAACCCATCTGAGAAACATACCTCGACCCCTAGCAGTCTGCGTGGATGGCGTTCTGCAGTGGGGGGTTACGGAGGGGGTTGGGGGGAGGCGGGGGAGGTTGCCAAGGGTGTCTTCTCATGAAGGAGCCACAGTAGTGGTTTCGGCTTTGAGGAGAGGACTAAAAGGATGTCTCTTTAGGTCATTCCTAAGTAAAGTGAGATGCCCGAAGATTTTATAATCAGTGTTCGTCATCATATATGTGTCAGTCATGTGCACGCGTGGACACGCGTGTGTGTCTCATGCAGGGTAAATATGTGTGGCAAATATTATACCTGACTTTATTCTATCCTATTTGATTCACTTTTTTTTGTTTTCCTGATTAGGTGTTTGACTTGGGGATTAATACAGCTTCCAATAGAAACCCCTTTCTGAGTCTGCAGTAATTGGATGTTGTGAAGTTATTTTTCACCCTTCCTTTATGTTAGCATGACACACTTACAGAAGTCCCTGTTAGGTATTTGCCTGTTATAAATATTAACATCAACTTCCCCCCCTGCGCTGGCATCTCCCTCATTTGCTGTTTCTGCCCTTACTTCATGAGATGGAGGAGGCAGATTTAATGAAGACAGGCATCGGGGGAGGTGTCATTTTCCCAGGAGTGCTGGGGCTGGGGATGGCTGCAGAGTATTTTATCGATGGAAATTCCTAGAGTCACATTTGTGGGTAAATGCGTTCTGATTCTGCCCATCCTCACATGTAATAAAATACTTCAGTTAAGTTACGTGGTCTTGTATGTGCACATCTTTTATGGTGTTTCTTCTTTAACAGGTGCATGTAATATGCAAATTGTTCCAAAGAGAGCATTTAATATCTTCCTTTTAGTGGAATACATCAGACAGAGGAAGACACATGTTCTCACTTATATGTGGAATCCAAAAAAAAAAAAAAAAAAACCAACCCAAACTGAATTCATAGAGGGAAATAATGTATCAGTGGTTGCCGGAGGCGGGGTGAAGGCGGGTGGGGAAAATGGGTACAGGGCATCAAACGGTACAAATTCTGGTTATAAGATACATAAGTCCTGGGGATGTAATGTGCAGCATGGTAAAAATACAGGTACCTATCTCTTCTTGTAAGGAATGGCTGCATGTGTATTAAGACCTGTTTTCTGTCTTTCATGTTTCCCTTTTCAAGTCAATTCATATTTTATAGTTCTTTTGTTAGGTAAATTAAAAAATAAGTAAATTTTTGTGGTCCATTGGCATTAAGTTCCTGCACATGTGATTCAGAGCATAAAGACATTTCACTGAGTTGTCATCTCCAAACAGTGGCAAAGACAGTGTTGTCTCCACAAAGGTTGTTCCGGAACATGGGCACCATTTCTCCTGTAGGATTTCTAAGTGGGTGCTTTAAGAGACAAGAACCATGGTTGATGTCTGATTTTATGAGAGTCTGCGTACCTGACCGAGCTTCCTTGAACAGGTGCTGGTCTTCATCGTTTTGTCAGAGGGTACCCCTGGGCAGTCCTCCTTCCTCAGCCCCTCCAGACTGGCAGTAGTGGCTGCAGACTTGGGCCAGTTCCCACTGATCCTGAAGGGGTTTCAGGGGCTCTGACACTGCCTTCCTGAGCACGGAACTGGCCTTGACTCTGAGTCAGGATCTGGTGTCCCAGGGGTTCCTTTTGCTTCATCAGGATGCTTGTTCATTTGAACGGGCGTTGGATCAAATTTCTACCCGGTGTTCTGCCAGGACTAGATCCTCATCCTGAATCCTGGTTCCAGTGGCGGTGAAATGCTGCTTGGGCCTTGTCATCCTCTCTCCCCAGATGACCGGGATGCTGACTCAGATGAACCTGGCAGACCTTGAATTACCACATCCCTATCCACCTGAACATAACTGTCTATAGTCAGGAGATCCCAGAAACCTTGTTTCTGCTTGTTTCTGCCATTGGTGCCCTTGGTAGACCCCAGGCTTGAGACCTCCTGTGGTTTTCTCCTGACCAGTGGCATGCTTCTACTTCCTCTCTCTGTCCCCAGGGAAGCCCCTTGAATGGGTGAGGGCTCCTCCCAGCCCTCCTAATTCCAGGCTCTTTTTCTTTGCCCCTGACCTGAGGATGGGGTTCCTTCAAGCTTTGTGGTTGGTCTCCTGTGGGTTTTGATGACTTTTCTTTGCCTGCAAGGCAGTGAGAGGTGTCTGAGCCTGTGTCTGAAGAGGACAGGTGAATGGGTGGCCAAGATGACTTAGAGAGATCTTGTCCAACAATGTGGTCTGCAGATGAAACCCAGAATTAGGAGATTTGGGTGTTAGGTAATGAGATTCATTTGAAAACAGATCAACCAGAATTTTTACCAGAAGTTGTTTGAGACCAAGTTGAGTGTGTAAAGTAGCTGCTCATCCATTTCCTCATTCAGTAAATAGTCCTGTGGAGATGAGGGGCTTGGGCTCTGGACCCTGACGCCTGGGTTCACAGTCCCAGCTCTGCCAGATGCTTGCGTGATCTTGAGCATGCTCCTTAACTTCTCTGTGCCTCAGTTTCCCCTGTTGACATCCAAGACAATAGTGCTTATTTCATACTGGGAGGGGGTAGGAGGATTAGATAGATCTCTGTAAATAAAGTTTTAGAACAGTGTTACTGTGTAAATAAGAGCCACACAAGTAGCCATTATATTCTTCTTCTTCTTCTTATTGGCTCATTTTGTGCCAAGCATTTTACCATGCTGAATAAGACTGTCTTGGGTCAAGAATAAGGCATGAACATAATGCAACAAAATTAGTTTTCTATTATTGAATTAAAAAAACACACGAACCTCGCTTTTAAAGGTCATTGCCAGAAAAATGTGCCCATACTGTTATGTGCAACAGCATTTTGCTGGAATGAAATGAACAATGTCAGGGGCACGGTATTTAATTTTTGTCTAAATTTTGGTCTCCGACTCTTTTATTGAACCTCTGGCCTTCTGTAGTTATCTGAAGCCGTTCCTGAGCATCCTGTTTGGGCTTACAGCTGTGTTCTCTGTTTCTGCTTCTTTGTCTCTCATTGGTTTGACTTGTTTGCTTTGGCTCTACACATGTTTCCTGAGCTCTGCAGGTTCCCCTTTTCATCTCTCTCTTTCACGTTGTCATCTCATGCTTTTGTTCTTGTTTTGCTGATTTCATGTTCTTCATGTCTTATAGCAGCAGATCATTTATTGTAAAACCTTTCATTTCATTTTTTAATTTTTCTTTATTCATTTTTTAAAGATTTTATTTATTTACTTGACAGAGAAAGAGACTGCAAGAGAGGGAACATAAGCAGGGGGAGCAGGAGGAGAAGCAGGCTTCCCGCTGAGCAAGGAGCCCGATGTGGGGCTTGATCCCAGGACCCTGGGAGCACGACCTGAGCCGAAGGTGTCCCCTGTGGTCAACATTTCTAAAGCTTAAAGTGCACCATATTACACCAACAGCTTTTAAAATTACCGTTTATTGTAGTAATCATTCCAGTTGCTAATGAAATACTCTAAATCAACCTCAAGGCTAAACGTGTTCATCTAGAGATGGAGACAGGGATGGAGAAATTTCATCCCATCCAGGGATAGTTCCCTCGTGTTCCCTGAGGATCACAGCACCCACGTGAGAACTTGTAACCCACTGCTGGGAGTCTGTTTTCTTCTAGACTGGCTTCTTCATTCACACATTTCCTTCCCTTTGCTGTCCCTTCTTTTCCGTGCTGTTACACCCATTTGCTGTTTCTCCCTTAAATATATAAAAGTATATTTAAGAAGGGCAGATTCAGCTATACCTTCAGACGTAATTTGAATGAATTGTCCTTGGCTGCTTCTCTCCTTATGTGAGAATTATTATTGTTATTATTTCTTGCATGGAGCTTTATGTTGTGTTCTGGATATTATGTTTTATCTATTTTTCTATTGTCTGAGGATATGAAGGAGGAGGAGAAGGACTTGGAATTGTGGTTAATTATGATGGGTGGGTTTAGTCTTTGTGCATCCTGTAATCGTATAAAAAGTTGTTTTCAGGGCACCTGGGTGGCTCAGTGGGTTGGGCCTCTGCCTTCGGCTTGGGTCATGATCCCGGGGTCCTGGGATGGAGCCCTGCATCAGGCTCTCTGCTCAGCAGGGAGCCTGCTTCCCGGTCTCTCTCTCTCTGCCTACCTCTCTGCCTACTTGTGATCTCTCTGTCTGTCAAATAGATGAATAAAATCTTAAAAAAAAGTTGTTTTCAGCGTACACTGGGGTTTCACATTGCCTCCAAATTCATAATGTAGCTTGGAATCACTAATTTTTTTTTTCAAATTATGAAGTATTTCAAATATACAGATGAGTTAGGATTTAAAATATATTAAGCATTTAATTCTAGAAGCTACACAGAAGACAAAGTTAACATTTAAAAGGCAAGAAAAGGGGCGCCTGTGTGGCTCAGTGGGTTAAGCCTCTGCCTTCGGCTCAGGTCATGATCCCAAGGTCCTGGGATTGAGCCCCACATTGGGCTCTCTGCTCAGCGGGGAGCCTGTTTCCACCTCTCTCTGCCTGCCTCTCTGCCTACTTGTGATCTCCGTCTGTCAAATAAATAAATGAAACCTTTAAAAAAATAAATAAAAGGCAAGAAAAAGGAAAAATGAAGATACAAGTCACAATGAATGAAATAGAGAATAAAACAGTTTGCGGACTCAAAAACTCTTTGTTAGAAAAACCAACGACATAAAGCCCAGCAAGATTTAACCAAAAAGAGAAAAGAGCATAAATAAACCATATCAAAAATAAATAAGGTCCACAACCATGGAAAAACAACAATTTTATTTATTTATTTTTATTTTTTAATTTTTTAAAGAGAGAGAGCACGTGCACCTGAGTGAGGGAGGGAGGGGTGAAGGGAGAAGTAGAGAAAATCTCCAGCAGACGCCGTGCTGAGTGTGGACCCTGACTTAGGGTTTGACCCCAGGCCCCTGAGATCATGATCTGAGCCTAAATCAGGAGTGGATGCTCAACCAGATGAGTCAGCAGGCGCCCTGAGAAACAGTTTTAAATCATAATAGAATGTTAAAAACAACTTTATGCCATTACATTTCAGAACTTAGATGAAATCATTTTGTAAAAAATCACAAGTGACAAAGTTCACTGAAGAAGAACTAGAACTTGAATAAAAAATAGCAATGAAAGACACAGAATTTGTAATCAAAATTGTACCTGTTTCCATACTAAAAGACAATAACCCCCCAAAATTTAGAGGTGAACTTCATTAAATATTAAGGGAACAACAACAAAAACAACCCTTCTGTTGTGCAAACTATTACAGAAAACAGAAAAATTTCCAACTTCAGATAAGGACAGTAAAAGAAAAGAAAATTATTAATGGTATCTCTTCTAAATATGAATGGGAAGTTCCTAAATAATGCATCAGGTTTTTATTAATATATGACATCAGTAAACTAAAGAAGGGAGAAAACACTAGATTACCTCAAACAATGCACCCCAAAATAAAAGAATCAATGAAATTCAGCACTAATTCATGACAAAGAGGGAACTTTCTTAATTTGTCAAAGGTATTTATCGAATACCTAACATAAACATCATATTAACGGTGAAACTTAAAAGAATTCCTGTTAAAGTCAAGAGCTAGATAAGGATCTCATGATCACTGCTTTTACTAAATGCTGTACTTGAGGTTCTAGTCAGTGTGATAAGAGCAGAAAAGAAACTAAGTCATTCTTATTTGCAGACAGTATTGGATCAGATCAAATAGTCTAGATTATGCCACAGTAACAGACAACCCCCCCATCTCAGATCTTAAGGCTCTAAGTCTATCTTCACAGGAGCAAGGTCTACTGCTGATCCAAGCAACTTTTGGGGGAAGTTCTCCTTCATGTACTGATGTATCAACAGTATCAACTGTATCAACAGTATCAACTGTTGTATCAACACTCAACACTCAACACCATTTGGATCTTATGGCATATTTGTATCAGGCAGAACAGAGAGCTAGAAAATCAAGCATCTGCCATGAAGTCTCTCGCCATTCAGCACTTTGGCTCCCATTTCACTGGCCAGAAAAAGTCACACGGCTGTGTCTAACTTCCCAAGTTTAGGAAGTGAAGCCCTCCCATGAATAACCAAAATATTAAAGTTATCTACATTAAACATTAAAAAGAATCTATTAGATTTATTTATCCTCTATCGCCCTAGTTATTGAATAAAATTTACTAGTATTCTTCATCAGATCATTATTACTACTAGTTTTTGGTTTGCTTGTGCTATTTTCTGAGATGTGTAAAAATACAATTTATCCCTGTAATACTGTCAGTTTTTGTGATATGTTTTGAGCTATGTTGCAACAAATTTGTAAGTTTATCAAGGATTTATATCACAAAATCACATAGTGAGCTGCTGTGTTGTATTCATGCTTTTGGCCTGAATTCCCTTCTGTCTGCACTAGGGTTGCACTAGGGATCTCCTGACCTCAGTTCTTGAAGGTGTCTTTCCCACCTGGCTTTGTGTCTTTACTTTGGTGTGTCATTTAAACCTGCATCTGGAAGGAATTTTTTTTCCAATCTGATAAATTCTGTTTTTAAATAAGTGAGTTTAATCTATTTATGATTTCTGAAGTACTTGAACTTATTTTTATTATCTCCTGTGTTTTCTCTTTACCCAGTTTTTTCTTTAGTTCTCTTTATTATTTGTTTCCTGTTGAATGAGTAAACTTTGCTGTGTTCCCAATTTCTCCCTTTGTTTTCAAGTTGCAGACTGTATTTCCATTCTTTCAGGATTATCCTTAATTTTGAGTGATGTGCTTTAACCATATATAAAGGTTTTCAGTATTTTTATCAATTTCTGTATCATGACAAGGATCTCAGCACGGTTTAATTGTCAAATGACCTCTGTCATTTATTTTATAACTGTTGCCTAGTGTTTGGTTTTAAATGTGAATGTTTTAATGTGTTTTAAATGTGAAAAATTAGTTATTTTTATGGACATAAATTAAATTTAACCACATAATTGGTCAATTTCTATGCATATTGTTGTGTCTTATGTTCCTTGATGTAGGCCTGGGTTTGTATATCTTGCTTAAGTGCATCCATTAATAATTCTTTCAGTAAGGCTACATGGTGGTAAAGTTCCTATTTGTGTGTCTGAAAATGTTTTAATCATGGCTTTACTCTTGCGTGTTATTTTAACAGGGTATAAAATTCTACATGGACGGTTATTTCCTTCTGGTGTTTTGAAGGTAACACTGCATTATCTTCTTTTTTTTTTTAAGTTTAATTTTATTTTTTCTGTGTTCCAAGATTCATTGTTTATGTACCAAACCAATGCTCCATGCAATATGTGCCCTCCTTAATACCCACCACCAGGCTCACCCATCCTCCACCCCCCTCCCTTCTGACTTACATCATCAGTCATGGGAAATTTCTGTGCATCTAATTGTCAGGATTTTGTGGGTAGTTTGCCTTTCTCTGATAGGCTTTGAGACTTTCTCCTCCCTCTTGACGTTCTACAGTTTCACTAGAATGTTTTGAGGTGTAGATTTACCTATATTTATCATGATGGGTACTCAGGCTGCAGTTTTCATTTGAGGACTCCCATCTTCCATTCTGGAAGATTCTCAGCTGACATTTCTTTCATAATTCTTCTCTGTTGTTCCTTTTATTCTTTTCTGCAGGAACTCTTATAATACTAAGTTGACACTCTTAACCTGTCTGCTACATCTCTTTTGACTTTCTGGTAAGTCCTGGTTCTGTTGGAGGCAGTTAGCTTTGGCGGTGATAATAATTCTCCTTTCTGTTAGGCCTTCCTTCACTCTGTGGAAAATGTAAAGGCAAGTGTAGAAGTTTGACCTGATTTTACTCTAGAGGTCCATTTCCCTTCGGTTTCCTACTTAACCACTCTGTTCATTTTTCTCTGGCTTGGGAAGGGAGATGAATAAAAATAAGACTTTTATGAATTTTAGTTCCTCACCTTTACCTTAATTTTACCACCCCAATTAAAGGTTAACGTAAAATTCTGGCATTTTCAGTGTTTTACCCTGGCTACCATGTTTAAGGACCATACTAAGAGCTATGTCTTTCGTTTGAGTGTTGCCTGTCTATTTTTGGCTAGTTTGAATTTACTGTTTTATGTTAGTGTGGACAAAGTAGAGAAACAAATGTCTCAATATGCTATTACACATTTAAGCAATAATAATTGATAATATTATTCATCCCATGAGCCGTAAGTTCAGAGTGGGTGTTCAATGCCCCACTTTTCTATGAAGCCTGGCACAATGCCCAGATGTTTGACAGCGTTGGAGGGAAACAGGTACCTATTTGAATGAGGCAAATAAATGGTAGATTGGTGGATGGAAGGATGGTAGTCAACATATCATAGATACAGCCTGTTACCAAAGCTATTTAGCTCACTCTGAGTTTCCTGGAGCATCCATAAATAACTGAATTTGAATTTGTTTTTGATACTCTTATTTGGTTTTCTCAAGGTCATAAAGCTCAACTTCCTTCTTTTCTACTTAGTAATAGTCAGATGACGCTCTCCACATGTGAAAATAAGATTTATTATCTAGGACTGTAGTTTATTCTTCCCATCCTGACTTTCTTGTGAAACTTGGCTTTACCTCTAAGAGTCAGGTTACCAGCTGAGTCTCCCATGGGAAAAAATAATATATATGAAAAATAACTAAACAACATGCAAAATAAGTAATCGCCTCCAGATTTTTACTTACATTGTAACACTTATGTCCAGTATTGTCTGATGGGCACTTTTTCCTGACTTCCTGACTTCTAACACACAGTATTAACACTTTTCTCATTGACACTCTTCCTTGGGTCATCTGCAGGACCCTGTGGCATGTCAAAGCAAGGTGGTTTGCACACGTTATTCCATCAAGTAAAACATGGAGGAGCTTTTTCAGACTAATGGAAATTGATAGTGCCAAGCACCACGGGGGAGGTTTAAATGATTAGAGAAGTCAAGTTATGAGGTCAGAAAGGCATTTTTCATGTGGTTGGTTTCTAGTTACTCAGATTTGTAGAGCCTGTGGCTCTCACCTGCTGAACCACACCTCACCTGTGCTGTTGACCCAGCAATAACCCCACTTCGTCAGTCTTTTCTTTATCTGTTTGCTTTCTTCATTAGTCTGTGGGCTGTGTTCCTCACAAACTGTTCTAGGATCAAAGAAATTTGGGCAACCCTGCCCATGAATCTTCTTTTTTTGGAATTTACTCTGAGTGTTAACTTTGTAAAGTTTCCAAAAAGTCCTGCAGTGAAGAAGCCTGTCTAATTTTGTTTAATCCACGGGTTCTCCCACTTGCAATCTACCGCTCTCCTATCCCCAGGCACACATAGGTCCTTTCGGTGTCTGGTGGGCACGGTTTGGGAAAACTTGCCCTATAGTGATAGAAAGGTCCTCACATCCCCTCTAGATCTGATCATGGCTTCCTTTCACCTCTTGATTCTTTTTTTCCTTTTTTGTGCTTTACCAAAGTGCAATACCAATATAAATTTTATGCACAAAGCTTATAATTCAACACCCCCCCTTTTTTGCTATTGTGGTAAGAGATATATAAATTAAGTTGGTTACATTAGTTTTAGTACATTTGTGATATTGTGCTACATTCCCTACTGTCTAGTTGCAGAACTATTTTATTGTGCCTGAAGGAAACCTTGTGCCCCCTTATCAGTCACCTCTCCCCACAGTCCCCCTACCCCTGGCAACCACCATTCTACTGTCTGACTCTATGCATCTGACTACTCTTGGGACCTCATATAAATGGAATCATAGAGTATCTGTCTTTTTATAACTGGCTTATTGCATTTAGCATTATGTCTTCAAGGTTTATTCATGTTGTAGCAGGTGTTGAATGTGCTTCCTTTTTAAGGCTGAAGGCCATTGCACTGTATGGGTAGACCACATTCTGTTATCCTTACATCTGTTAATGGACACTTGGATTCCTTCCACCTTCTGACTGTTGCAAATGATGTCACTATGAACATGAGTGTACAAATATCTCTTTAAGTTCCTGCTTTCTTCTTTTGGGTAGATACTCAGAAGTGGAGTTACTGGATCGTGTAGCAATTCTGTGTTTCATTCTTAGAGGAATTGCCATACTGTTTGCTAGAGTGCCACATCATTTTTACATTCCTATCAGCATCCCACAAGGGTGGGCTCCAATTTCTCCAAAAGCTTGCCAACACTTGTTAATTCTTTACAATTTATTTTTATAATAGCTATCCTGGTGGGTATAAAGTGGGATTTCATCATGGTTTTGATTTGCATTTCCCTGATGGTGAGTGATGGTGAACATCTTTTCATGAGCTTCTTGTCCATCTGAATACCTTCTGTGGGGGAATGCCTATTCAAGTCCATTGCCTGTTTTTTTTTTCCTTTTTAAGATTTTATTTATTTATTTGATAGAGAGAGAGAGAGAGAGAGAGAGAGAGAACAAACACAAGCAGGGGGAATGGGAGAGGGAGAAGCCGGCTTCCTGTTGAATGTAGCCCAATGTGGGGCTTAATCCCAGGACTCTGGGATCATGACCTGAGCTGAAGGCAGATGCCCAATGACTGAGCCACTCATGCACTCCTTATTGTCTTTTTTTTAAAAATCAGTTTATGGTTTTGTTGATGAACTCCTACTCGTCAACACATAAGACTCTCTTCCAGTCATAAACTTTACTTCTGGGAAAGATGTTGCCAGCATTAATTTCTTTGCTGCCATGCTCTCCTCCTCCTGTTCTATCAGCCATCATTTATCATGGTCCTGCTTGTCCTGTTGTCTGGCTGGACCAACCAGCTCATTTCCTTCCCACCCATGTTTTGGACCTTACAGTCCATATTTTGAACCCTCATCTCTTTAGCTGTTGGTTCCTAGGATGGACAGTTTTGTTTAAGCCCACTCTGCCATCACCTCCTTTTTCTTTCTGAAGGATTGTTATCTGCTGTCTAATTTTAGCCACGGTTATTCCACTGAAGTGCATTGTGGAAGTCTGAGCACTCCTGGTCCCACGTCTTCTATCAGATTGACCCGATGATGGCCCTTCCTTCTCTAGGCTTCTTTGGTCCCTGAGACACTTCCCTGTGACACTGAGATGGAGAGTGAGCAGCGAGTGCAGGACTGTGGGCCCTGGGGTACCTTAGCTTGGCCGTAGATGCTGACTTTGACCATGAACTCACTCCAGGACCCAGGCTGATGACTTCACTCTGCAAGTTTCTCCTCAAAAACAAACAAACAAACAAACAAACAAGCAACCCCCCGCCCCCAAATTAGTGTCCACCTTGTCGATGTGTGGGGAGGACTTGTGAATAATCACATGAAAAGCCCTTGGAATAGTTGCTGGCATGCAGGAGGTGTTCGTGTTAGCCACTGTGGGGACGTTAATGTGGGGTTTCTCCTGTGTATCCAGCTGATCCTTTTCCACCCCCATTTCCCTCTCCTGACTCATGTTTTCTAAATTCTATTCTTTGCTCTTCATTATTATGTTCCTAGACATTGTCTCTCTCTTGCCATTTCAGTGTCTCCTTTATGCAGTCAAATCTATCCAGGTCAGTTCTCTACACTTTAGTAGGGAGCCTTCTTATAGCACATAACTGTGCTGTAGGGACATATGTTTTGGAGGACATTTGACTCTTGTCAGATCACTGCACACCAGCTGCCCCCTCACCGGCTCATGCACAGCCGTGGCAGTTCCACTTCAGATCTGGAGGAATTTGGATTTCCACCAGTTTCTATGACTTGCATTATTTTGAAGATGAAATTACAAATATCATCCTGCACAGTGGACCTGTGGGACCACGTCAAGTGACTATATCCCGGGAAGGGTTAAGATCGGATTGTAGAGATTTGTGAATCAAACAAACTAGCATCATGTAAGTCTTAGGAATGATCTAGAGTGTTGCCTGAGTGCTTACTAGTTCCTGGGAACTGTGAAGTACTTACCCGACTTTCACAAAAAGTTTAGGAGGTGGTTAGCATTATCCTCTCATTTTACAAGTTTTGTGTTTTTCATATATAGGGAAAATGGAGACTTAAGAAGGTAAATATTCTCAGTCTTATAACTAGCAAGTGGCTGACTTGAGATTTGACCAGTTCCCTTGGGTTCCAAACATAGAACTCTTAACATCTTGATTATCTTCTCATTTTTCATTTTATTTTTTTCTTTCACCTTTCCCTGTTTATTGGATATGCTAGGGCTTAGTCCATTTTAAAGAGAGAGTGTATGTATATTTCTTAGTATTGTATTTTTTAAAGATTTTCTTTTTTATTTTTTCGAGAATGAGAGAGAAAGAGAGGGAGGATGAGTGGGGTGAAGGGCAGAGGGAGAAGCAGACTGCCTGCTGGGCAGGGAGCCTGATGTGGGGCTGGATCCTGGGACTCCAGGATCATGATCTGAGCAAAAGGCATACACCTAAGCAACTGAGCCACCCAGGTACCACAGTCATATTTTGTTTTAATGTTTGAATTAACTCAGTCTTGCTTTTGGTTTTGTTAACCCTGTTCTTTTCTGTAATTTTTGTTTGTTTTCTGAATTCTTTGAGAGCTTAGTTTCCTTAAAATATATCTTTCTTTCTTTCTTTCTTTTTTTAATAATGAAACTACTTAAGGCTATGCATTTGCCTCTGGAAGCAACTTTGAACACTTCCTAAGGAATAATATGTGGTGGTCTCGTTTGCTTTGTTTTATAGGTAATTTGTTATTACACATTTAATTTCTCCTTTGACCTCTTAGTCAATTTTCTTTATCTCTAAGTGTTTGGGATTTTGGATGACCCTGATTAAACTTAGTGTTATTCCTTTGTTGTTTTATGGTCAGGATGATGGCCTACTGTTTTCCTCTTTAGTCTGTATGCAGTTGCAGTGCTATTGAGAAGTACATGTAGTTGTGATAATGGAAATACTGGTTAAAAAGAAAATGAGTAGGATTTGAAAACGGTGCCTGTAAGTCACTTATTTTAGTCTAAATTTTTGTTCTTGTTTTCCAACTGATGTATTTTGTTTCTTTTTATTATTAAAATAGAATATATATTCTCAATAAAACTCTTGGAGCTTATTTCCAGTTTCGGTTTTTTATAGGAAAGTAGTCCCCGCCTGTTGTGTAACAACCAGCACTCAGAGCCAGATACCAGTGAAAAAATGAGGAGGTGTTGTTAAGGGGAACAGGATGACACTCTAACAAACCCACCAATGTTTAACAATTTTAATGAACTTTAAAAAAGTGTCATATTTTTACTGTGAATCATTTCACATTAAAATCTGGTTTTCCTGCCAGAGTTATCTTTAGTGAAAGCTGTGTACTTTCAGCCAGATTTGGAGCAGAGGGAATATTAGTGAGCTGGATGGAAGCAGATCCCTCAAGAAATCCGGGTGTCAAAGGGGGAATTTCCTGAGTATCTGTTTCTTGGTTAATATTCCCTGTGACAGTCTTAGACACACTCCCCGATACACGCATGGCAGTTACTCAGTCGGTACGACTTGAACATGGGTGCTTTAGGCTCGTGAAATCTTTCTCTCACACATTTCTGGCTTCTCCCATTGATTCATGGCGTCCGTGCTGGGTTTTCAAGGAGAAGCAGTGAAAGACATGAGGGAGTGACTGGCATTTGACTAGAGATGATTTTTGCATGTTAGCGTTTTCTTTTTGTGTCTCTGGGAACATGGTTTCTGTAGATGCACCAAGACGCTGTGGTTGCCTAGAGGCGGCCTGAGGAGAGAAGGCAGTCCCGGGGAGACAGGACGGGGCAGAAATACCCAAGGAAGGGCAGGACACAGGTGAATGCACAGAGCCTCTGAGCTGTTCTCAACTCTTACTGTAACCATTTGTCTTTGATAACTATTCCTCCCTGCTGAATTTTCTCCAAACAGAAACAAAAATCTAGTGTGGAAAAACTATGTGGAAAAAAACATTTTCCTTTTCAAAGTCTTCACAAAGAGAGGAGGAAGAACACGCTGACAGAACTCCTTGCTTGTGGGCGGAATTCTGTCTAACACTGCTATTGTGTTTGCTGCTTCGCAAAGCACACTAAAGGCACATTACAGATATTCAGGTAATCACTGCTTTGAGTCATCTTACCCATTTATTCCTTAGTAAAAGTGTCCTAGGGCTGCCTTAACAAGTTCCCACAGACCGAGGGGCTTAAACAAGAGAAGTTTATGGTGTCACACTCTGGAGGCCAGAAGTCTAAGGTCAAGTCTGAGGTTGGTTCTGAGGGCAACAAGGGAGAATCTGCCCCAGATCTCTCTCCCAACTTCTGGTGGGTTGATGCCAGTCCTTGATGTTCCTTGGCTTGGGAAGCATCACCCTGATCTCTGCCTTCATCTTACCTGGTGTTCTGTGTGTATGTCTGTGACCACATTTCTTCTTTTCATAGGGGCACCAGTCATACTGGATTAGGGGCCCATCCTACCCTGGCATGGCTGATTTTACTGCATTTTCAGTGACCCCATTTCTAAACAAGGTCACATTCTGAGGTCCTGGGGGTTAGGACTTCAGCATATCAATTTGGGGGGAGAAACAAAGTCCGGCCCATAACAGTAAATATTTATTTACACTTAATAAATATTTACTGAGCATCTCTTAGGGAAAAAGTGTGATAGGAGGTATTGAGATCAAATAAATATCAGTGAAATATTTTTCTGTCCCAAACCACTTACAGTAAAGTATGAAAGAAATAAATATATAGCTGTGATCGGCAGAATTACAGTAAAGGTAGCTACAAGGAACTGTGGTGTCAGGAAGGGAAATGGTCAAGCCCACTCACGAGGGGAGATGCCTCTGTGGGGACTGAATTTGAACTGGACGTGAAGGGATTCAAAGGACTTTACTAGATAGACAGTATGAGACAAAATGGCGCATTCACTGAACTTCAAGCTATCTTGTGGCAGGAGTATAGGGTATGCTAAAAAGATTTAAGCAAAGCTTTAAGCAATGTTGTTGGACTTCTGATTTGGGGAATGTTCTTCTGATGGACAGCATGGAGCTGGAATGCAGGTGGTTAAGTCTAGAGTTTGTGAGATAAAACAGTGGAAATGGTCATGAGTCTGGTGCTTGTGTCACTGAGTGGATTCCAAGGCCCTTCATTTTGAAAAGATGGAACTTGAGATGTCTATGGGATGTCCAGTGGCAGTTGGATTTGGAATTTGGGAGGAGGGTACGACTTTGGGGATTATTTTGTGTATAGCCACGGGATTGGATAAGGGGGACTGTATCAAATACAAGAGAGGGTCAGGGGCACACCTGAATTTCGGGGCAGAACGAAGAAAAGGAGTCAACACAGGAGAGCCAGAGAGAAAAATCAGGGAGGCTGGGACCAGGGGATCCCCCATTGAAGCCCAGGAGTCGCAAGAAGGAAAGCTTGGACAGAAGCACCTAATGGCACAAGTAGGTCATGGAAGATAAAGCCAGTAAAGCCAATGTGCCCTGTGGTTCAGTCTTGACATTATGTTTTCAAAGTCTTTTCTGATACGTACGTATCGGTTTGATATTCAAAAGAGAATTTGAACCTTTACTGAGATCTTTCAAAGGACACCAAAGATGATTCCATTTATAATGCCCAGCAAAATGTTCAATTCTTGTTACTCTTTCTCTGTATTTGTCACTTTCTGAGTTCCCTTGTTCCCCTCCTAAATTTTCAAAATATTTCTCTGATCTAGCCCCCAACAGTCCTTCTTTTACCGTAGAAACTCTTATCCTCCATGTTGATTTCATTCTGTTCCTCTAGTTATTCTCTCCCTTTTCCATTATTTCTCACTTTTTCCCTCATCTCCTACCCAAACTCTGTGCAAGGAACAAGTTGGTAAAGGCAGTGCTCTTGGTAGATCAGGAAAGAGGAATAGGCTCTGAGTATCCCTGTGTTAAATCTTTCCCGACCCAAGGCAGGCTGTTGGTCATCTTTGGCAGAGCACTCTCCGATAAGCAGTGGGAGTGGAAGCAGGTTGCCATGGGTTGAGGATTAATTAATTAATTGGTGGATGATTTAGTACAAGTGGTGAGTATAAACTGTTTATTCCAGGAGCTTGATTTGGAAGGGAAAGAAAATAAGAGGCTGACCAGGAGATGTCAGGCGATTGAGGTAAAGTCCTTTAAACATTCTTTTGGAGTGAATTTTTGTTTTTCAGTCATACTTAGAGCAGAGATCCACACAGGCACTGACTGTCATCTTAAGAGAAAAATCAACACTATTTGCTTTGCTCATTATTATTTATTGTCATTGGAACTGACGAGGAAGTTCACCAGACCTGAAGCCTGGATCCCAGACTAAGGGCAGGGTTGGAGATGTGAATGTGGATACACCTTGAAGGGAAGGAATGAGCTGAGCATTGGACTTACTGATGTAGTGAAAGAGGATTTTTTGTTTTATGGGCATAGACGCTGCCCAGATATTCACCTCAGATCAGTTATTCAACAAATATTTGTACACCTCCTGCTATTTCTTTTTTTTTTTTTTTTTTTTTAAGATTTTTTTTATTTATTTGACAGAGAGAGATCACAAGTAGACGGAGAGGCAGGCAGAGAGAGAGAGAGAGGAGGAAGCAGGCTTCTTGCTGAGCAGAGAGCCCGATGTGGGACTCGATCCCAGGACCCTGAGATCATGACCTGAGCCGAAGGCAGCGGCTTAACCCACTGAGCCACCCAGGCGCCCCCTCCTGCTATTTCTTAATCACTGTGCTAGGCCTTGAGGTACCTGGAGCTCTGGGGGATAAGCAGGACAGGTGCATATTCCATCATTCCTGTCCCAAAGATTCCCAGTGGGAAGTGACTATGGGGCTCTTCTATTAGAAGGTGGAGTGTTTGAAGTCTGAGAGTAGGGCAGTTGTTGCCATGATTCACCTCAAGGGGGAAGCGGATGTAGACAGCTGGCTGCAAGCATCCCTTGAGGGCCATGAGACCTTGCTTTGACTAGCTGCCTTCCACCTTGGTCCCTTGGTAATAAGGGAATCCTAAAAAGTAGGTGTGACTCAGCATTACTTGTCACCACCATGGTAAGGTTTTCTGAAGTTCAGTAGTTTGAAGAAAGGTCAAATTCAACTCATGAAATAGTTATTTTGAATAATGACATTCACTTTCTCTGCGATGGAGGTGTCTTGAGAAGGCTTGCACTATGATCTGGGTAAGAGTATTTGAGACAGTATTTATATACAAATGGCAGTTGTGAAATTTGTTTCTACTGTGTCATGTAGAAATTTGCTTTCTTAAGAAGACTACTAAGATATTTGCCCAATCTCCCTTCTGTGTGCTAATTCTCCTCAAATATCTACTGTTTTACCCTTCATGGCTCATAGTGGTAAGTGAAAGTTTAACTTGAACAGTCCTGGGAGGTGGAGTGAAGTCTCTTGGTGACTGTGTAGGTGTCAGTATTTGAATCATGACAAGGGAGCCTTCACCCTCCCTGATCAGTGTGTTTCTTTCCCAAGCGTCATGGCCTCAGAAGTTTGTCTAGAGCCTGGGTAGAAGCATCTGCTTCAGGCCGTGCCAAGTGATCTTGGGCCAGTAAGCAGAGATCATGAAGTTTTGCTTTACTTCTATTGGAAAAACAAAGCTCATTTCCTCACCACGTGTTATGCACGGAATCCTTCCCGAAGACAACCAGCAAGTAAGAGATGCTGGGGGACTCATGTGGTCATCATGTAGGAAAAAAGGACAGGTCTAACGACAGGTTTTCATCACCTTGAGGTAGACATTGCCCAGCTGTTATGAGAGCATCCGTATGACACCAGAATCCTCTACTCCACCTCCTGTGGTGAAATCAGGGGCCATGGTCCAGGGGCATTCTTTGCACCAGACAAATGGTCATAATGACATTAGCATTACTAGAAGTCTCAGGAGTGGGCCTGCTGGTCCCAACCCAACTGTAGATGCTTGGATTCAGCTTTTTGCTCGTTTATAGATTTTTGTGATCCTCTTCTGTCAAGGTTGAGAGGTAGCTGTGAGTGACAAAATCCATGGAGAGAGAGTTTTCCCATCATCTGAGGAAGTAGCAGGTTGAGGGTGATCTTCATGTGCGCTCATGAAGAGTGCACTCGTGAGAGGGAAGGTGTTTGGGCCAGGAGGTGTTCTGCGGGGGGTTACCTGTTTTGGGAAGAGTCTCTTCTGCTGTATTGACAAGTCATGTATGCTCTTGACTTTTGTGTCTGGAAGGCCATGGTTTATTATTTTGTATACGTCCTATTTTCTCAACAAAAATTGTCTTCCATCCTCTTACCTATATGCCTACCTCCTGGGACCAACAGGCAACTTAATGTGGCGAATGTGCTGTTAGTTCCTGCTTTTCTTCTCTGCACAGCTTTTGTTCCCTTCCCTGCTAAAGCTCTGAAATTATTTCTGAACACCCTAATAACAGTCCACAGGCTGCTGCTGGGGACCCCCCAGCCTCCTCAGCGTGAGTGATAGGGGGTGAATCTGTCAGTATTGCTTTTTCTTCCGTTGAAGTAAGCCAGGTTCTATTTCTTCTGGGACATAATTGAAGTCTTATGAAATGTACACGGAACAAAAATACCTCAGGCACTGAAATATTCTGTGAAAAAATTTCATCCCAAGGAGATGTCACATAAAGCGAGTGTTTGCTTTCAAGTAAGAAAATGTCTCCATGTCACAAAGAAGCATGCTCTGGCTTTTGGAGACATGGGTATCTTCTCAGGGACTCCGTCAGAACTTCCCTTTGCGCTCTCGTTTGCGGTGAATAGTGTGTGTTGGCAGGTGCTGTAAGGGTGAAAAATACGGAAGATGGTCCTTGATCTGTGCTAGAGTTGTCAAGCAGTGGGAACGCTAGTCCAGGGCTTGCACAGAGAAATAACAATGTATGATCTATGAATGAAAGTGAGAAAGTACCATACAGTGGGTGCCGTGAGTGGTAAATGAAGAAATGGCTTTGCTGAGGAATTGGCGGGGTTGGAGGTGAGCTAGAGGTAGCTTAGCAGAAGTGGTGTGATGGTGGGGGGCCCTGGTGGAGGAGGCCAGAGCGCAGAAGGGAAAGAATAGTTCTGTTCAGGGGGCTGAGGGGAACAGGTGTAGCCTGAGGGTAGAGGCGTGGAGGTCTGTCGGAACAGAGAGTGCAGGGCATGGGCTAATGATAAGTAGCTCTGTGAGTCATCATCTTAAAGATCAGCTGAACCTGTTGGTCAAGAAATGAAATTTCAAGCCGCGAAGACGCATTGCAGGCAGCACAGTGCGACCCGAACACTGCCTGTTGTTTCCATTGCTTCTTGTTTAGGACCTTCATGTAAATTGAAATATGGGCAAGCCCCATTTCCAGAATGGTCACATGCACCGTTTTTTTGTTTTTTGTTTTGTTTTTGGTTGTTGCTTTTACTAAAGATTATTATTTTTATATTTATTTTTTAAATTCAAAATTCTTTTCCTCACCTTAGAAACAATGTTAGAAATAGGATTTGGATTCCTTGACTAGTTCACAATCTTTTTAAAAAAATTTTAATTTAATTTAATTTTTTTTTTCAGTGGCCTGGTGGTGGGTATTCAGGAGGGCACATATTGCATGGAGTCCTGGGTGTGGTGCATAAACATGCACCGGTTTTATTTTTCTTCCTTCTCTCCCCTAGTCCGTGGTTTGCATGTTGAATTCCTGTCACTGCGGAGTCCTTTAGTAAGAGCACTCAAGCAACCTAGAGTCTATGTCTCTACCATTTGGGCCACAAGCATGAGGAAGAATCGGGGAGAGATGCTCCCTAAGAGAAATCTCTCGTATTTGTTTTCAAGGTGTTTTGTCGGCTGTTGAAGGATGCTAGCCTTCCTATATTTCATCAGACCCAGTCAGTCAAGGAGCTTTTTCAGATTTTCCAGATTTTTCTAATGTAGTTGATTGCACAAAATAATCAGCAGCCCTATTAATGACATTCTGCTGTATCCCTTCTGCTATGTTCTTAATTTGTTTTGTTTAATTTTTGGTTAGAAGAAAGGCCGTAGGTCTTAGCTTACTGAAATAATCCAAAGCTTGTTTAAAAACAACACTGTAGATTGGCCTTCCTAAATCTATGGGCACCACTTTGTTGTCGTTCCTTTTGACACTGTGGATAAAACTGTCCCATACAGTTGTTCATTGTTGTTTGGGCCATTCGGAAGATAATGCTTTGGAGGTTTAAAGAAATTGGGTTTTAAAAACCTTGAGTTGTGTTTTTGGTTTCCAAGGGTTTGGGAGCTGCAAGTAAAGCTTTTTTTTTTTTTTTTTTTTTAAATAGAGAGAGCTTCAGCAAGGGTAGGTTGCAGAGCGAGGGGACCGCAGGGTTGCCTCTAGGCCCTTCCAAAGCACATTCATGCTGCTCCCTCTCAGTGTCAGAGCCCAGGTCACCAGCCCACTACTGTTGTCATTTCTGTGTTCAGGAGAGAATCAGTCTAGAGGCTCTGGAAGTGGCACTTCCCAGGGGAAACCTGGCGGATAGCCTGGGAGAGTGATGTGCCTCAGGGTGGTAAGTTCATGAAACTGAGGACGATCTAAGGAATCCAAGGAGACCCCTGGCCACTCCCAGTGACCAGCATCCGCCTTCACATGGTGGGTGCTCAGTAAATGTTTGGAGATTATCCCTGCTATGGACTAAACTGTGCTCCCCCCGTTCATATTTATGTGGTAGCATTTGGGGGTGGGACCTTTGGGATGTAATTAAGTTTAAATGAGGTCATGAGTGTGGGGGATTAGTGTGTTCGTAAAGAAGAGACCTAAGAATGCAGGAGGGCTCTCGTGCACATTCTCTTTCCCATTTCCTCCCTCCCTCTCATTCTCTTCCCCCCTCCATCCCTCCCTCTGCCGTGGGGACACAGGGAGAAATCAGCTTTTGCGAGCTAAGAGGGGGCTCTCACCAGAAGCCAGCCATGCTGGCAGCCTGATCTCCAACCTCCGCCTCCAGAGCTGTGAGCAAGAAATGTCTGTTGTTCAAGCCACCCAGCTGTGGTATTTTGTTGCCTAAAATGTCAATCCTGAAAATGCCTTCCTCAAGCTCTAAATTCATCGACTCTGAGACCAGTGATCATTGGTGAGAACCCTGTGCTGTGTCTCCTCAGATTGGAGCGGCCATATTCAAAGTTAGTGGGAGGCTTGTCTATTGTATTATGAGTAGGAGAGAGAAGCCCCATCAGACCCCAGACTCGTCAGTGTGTAAAGCCTAGGGAAGGACTGTGGACACCCTAGTGTCCTCAGAAAAGGCCAGACCCAGAGCCCGTCCTCTGTACACCGCCCTGTTTCTGGAACCCACTAGGCATTTCGGATTCCCTGCCTTTGCCCATCAGCCTCCCCAGAGCATCCCCCCTGCAGACCTCTGTCCTTTCATCTGCCCTGTCAGAGAAAAACCAGAGCAGGACAGCAGATAAGGAGCAAACCAGGGTGGATTCTGGAACTACTGTAGTGGGGGAGAGACTCCAGGATAGAGCTGGGTTAGATTACAAACAGAGCAAGATGAGCAGGATGGATGGTCAAGAGCAGGGTGGTGGTGGGGCGGGCAGGGTGGTGGTGGGGTGGGGGCAGCTGATGAGCGATTCCTAGGAGGAGACATCAGGGCTCGGGGTGCTGGCCAAATCAGCCTTGCAGGATTCTAGCTAAAATTGGGCAGAATTCTGAAGGTCAAGGCCTTTTTGGGAAAGGAATTGGAGCCCGATGGAACCCTGGGCAGGGGTGCTGGGCTCACACTCCACCCTACTACACTGAGCAACAGATCCGGTTCTGCTGGTGCTGTGGGCCGTGAGCCCCTCGCAGGTCTGTTTTCTTCATCGTGGAGCCCCTGGCCCTGGGACCCTGCCTGCCACACGGGAGCCTCTCAGGACTGGATTTCTGAGGCACAGGAGGGCCTGGGGTGAACACACAGTGCTCGCTGCATCATGATGGCCGTGGGCTACGCCGAGAGCGTTTCCAGCAGCATGTGTTCCTGTCTTCATTGGTCAGCCTGGAAGGACAGGCGCAGGACGCCCCCGAGGCCATGCCGACCCACAGCCGCAGCCCCACGAGAGGTGGACGGTGAATGGGTTTTTGTTCTCAGCCCCTGGTGGGCCTCATGAGATGATGTGAAAGGTAGAGTGACACTGTTCCTCACTGGGTGGGACACTTGAAGGTGCTGCTCACCAAAGAGGAGCCCCATCCAGGGGCCTGCGTGTGCAGGGCTGGGCTGCTGGCTCCGACATGCCAACGGCGGTCAGTGGTCGGTGGTCGGTGGTCGGGCTCCTGGCAGGAAAGCCCGCAGCCTCCACCGCCCCCTGGTGGGCCTCCAGGGAGCCACCGTAGGAGACAGAGGTGGTAAAACAATTTGTCAACGCGAGAGGGGTTGAAACAGACTCACGGCTTATTTTATTAAATAGGAAAAAATTGTAAAATTAGAAGCCACTGTCACCAGTTAGAAAATACAATTAAAAAGTATGTTCCATCCAAAAAAGTTGTTAAAGTCTGCAGCTCACAGACATCCCCATGCTGCTCGACCCCAGCACGACTGCCAGGCCCCAGCTCAACTGTGACCCAGCCATCCTGCGAGACCACAGAGAAACAACAGCGGGCACAAAAGCCTTCTGGGAGTAACCGGCAATGTGGGGGCCACCTGTCTCCTCCAGCGCCTCCCATGTCCACGGTGTCGGCTTCCCCTCCAGGCACCCCACTGCTAGTTCTGAGTGTGACCACCCACAGCTCCGGTGTGTGACCTTGTCCAGTACAGGCTGTGTGGGACCCTGAGTACCAGAGCCGAACTGATTACCTGCGGTCCAACACCTACGATGGGAAAAAGCCCTACATTCTTATTTTCATGAACTTCCGACTGAAATTTAGTACTTTCTTCCATTATGAATGTGGGCACCATATTGGTTTCCTGGAGCTGCTGTAGCAATGTACCCCAGGTCGGTGGCTTAAAACAACGGCAGTGTATTGTCTCACATTTTTGGAGGCCGGAAGTCTGGGATTAACCAAGCAGTGTTGGTTCCTTCTGAGCTGTGAGGGAGAATCTGCTCCAGGCCCCTCTCCTGGCTTCTGGTGTTTGCCAGCCATCTCGGCTTTCTTTGGCTTGTAGAAGCATCACCCCATCTCTACCTACATCTTCACATAACATGCTCCGTGTGTGTTTCTGTGTCCAAATATCCCCTTCTTAATTTTTTATTTTTTTAAAGATTTTATTTATTTATTTGACAGAGAGATCACAAGTAGGCAGAGAGAGAGGGGGAAGCAGGCTCCCTGCTGAGCAGAGAGCCTGATGCGGGGCTCGATCCCAGGACCCTGAGATCATGACCTGAGCCGAAGACAGAGGCTTAACCCACTGAGCCACCCAGGCGCCCCCAAATATCCCCTTTTTATAAGGACACTAATCCTAACTGGATGATGGTATGCTCTACTGACATTACTGTAATTTGGTGAAGACCCTATCTGTGAAAGAGGTCATATTCTGAGACACTGGGGGCTGGGACTCCAGCATGCCAATTTGAGGGGGACACGAATCAGCTGATAACAGACACTGACCCACACAGTAGAGCCTGTGACTTTGTCTCTGAAAGAAATCACTGATATTTTCACATCAGGTGGTTTTAGTTTTAGACATTTCCAAAGCCGGGCAAAGCTCCTGATGCCTTCAAAACAAAGGTTGTCATCATACCTGGAGCCGGACGTTGTTAGATGCAGTAATACAGATGTGCGTAGGACTCTGGCACACTTTAAACTGATTTTGATACATTTGTTTCAACATCATTGATTTCCTTTGTAATTCTATATGTTTGGAAATGGATAGCCAAGAGGGAGGCTCACTGAGCTCCTTCCAGACGACTCTGCCTGCTCTCCTTTGGTTTTGGGTCACCCAGTAGGCAGCACACCCTGGCCTATCTAGGACCCAGAGCGGGCTGATTAACTGGGGAGGTGGAGCTTGAGGAGAAGTTGGATTATGAATTGATACTACCAGAGGGCGTGCTTGGCTTAGAACCAGGACAGAAACAATTACTGCCATGTGTAGAACCCTTTCCAGCCACCCTGTAAGGCACACAGTATGTGATCTCTATTGGAGACAGACACAGGTCTGCCGCGTAAGTGCCCTTGTGCCAAATTACACCACTGTGTTCACAGAGCCGTATGTGAAGAAGATCTTCTGTTTCCAAATTCCTCCGCCTTTCCATCCCTGCCGGCTGCCTGAAGTTAATAACAAGGGACTTTTATTTTTTATTTTTATTCTAGTTTATTATCTTATTTTATTTTAAATTTTGTTTTATTTCAATAAGCCACGGTACAGTACCTCATTGGTTTTTGATATAATGTTCAATGATTCATTAGTTTTAAAATCTTCTCCACAATACCTTAAGCTGACTTACAACGGCAAGTGGAGTAGGTAATGATTTGACAATATGCAACATTGCAGAATTGTCTTAGGAACCTCACACTTTGTTCAAGGGGCTGCCTTCCTTACCTGGCCAACCGATCGTGTTAAAGCAGATGTCAGCCCTTTGGAGTTTCCAGAAAAAGCAAGTCCAGACTTTATTTCCCAGGGTCATATAAATCCAGTTTTTAATTTTCTACTTACTGTGTTTTGGCATCTTATTTCTGGCTGGGGGGGAAGTGCCCCTCCCAGGGGGAGCCCTTTCTTAGAGATAAGGAAGCATCCAGCCTGGACCAGGTCTTTAAAATGCAAATGAACCCACCCAGGGCCACACTGTCTCTGTCTGGTCTTCATGACTCAGGAGATCCAGGGCCAGGTAGCAGCTAGGGGCCACTCTATAGCCAGCTGCCACAATTACTCAGACTAGCCAGTCCCAATCTGTTCACCTTGCCATGTGTCTCCTTGTCTACAGAAATACTCAATAAAGGCCATGACCCGGACCTGTCTGTTGCACCTGTGAGCCTCCCGTGGCCCACCTTGGCCAACCATGTCTCTTGTTTCTAAGAGAGCTAAAGTGATGTTAATGTTTTCTTTTAGTGACATTCACTTGTCATTCCGTCATCATTATAAATTAACACCCGGACACAAAATGAGTTTGTTCTGTGAGGCACGGTGCCCCATGAAATGCACTGTGTAAAAAATCAGAATAGGGGTCAAATATATTCAGGCTGTTTTATAGAAGGTATCACCATTCAGAGATCTATTTTTATTTAAAATTATTCAAAAAATATTAATGTGGAATAGCTTACATACAGCAAAGTACACAGATCTTCGTTGGATGATTCAATGAATTTTTATCTATGTAACCATCTCCCAGACCAAAAATAAAATATATCCAGCTCTCCAGAAGGACTCTTATGCCTGTTCCTGGTTAATAATCCCTCCACAAGAGGTAATTACCACTCTGACTTCTATTATTGATACTTTTTGCTAGGTTTGAACTTTTTATCAATGGAATCATTCAGAACATATCTTCCATGCCTGCCTCCTTTCATTCAACATAATATCTATCAGGTTAGCACATAGTGCATTTATCAAAAGTTTGTATTTTTTAACGGTTATGTAACATTTTATTGACCCACTCACTACTGATGGATATTTCTCGCTTACATTTGTGCCATTTATTGATGTACTGCCTCTCGGCTCGAAATTCTTGGTTTTTTGATGACTCTGTGAAAGTGGCTCTGGGCCCTCAGTGACTTCTCTGCTGTTAGTGGGCCAGGCTGTGCCCTTGTCATGGAGGTCTGCGTCTCAGGCTGGGGTTGGTGGACTTTCCTGGAGCTTTCATAAGCAAGAGGCAGTGCTGCTCCTTATTCCTGCTTTTCCTGTGTTCTGAGAGACTTCTTTACTTCCTGCTAGTCACTCATCATTCAGATCCCATGGTAGAGGAACAATCCTTTATGTTAAACTTTCCCTTTGAATTACCAGACCCAGACGGAGGGGAATTTTTGGTTACTGTGTGCAGCAACATGCTCTGCACGTTCTTGGCCACACCTCATTTTTCTTGGGTACGAGCTCAGGTTTGGTTGGCGGGGTCAGAGCGTATCGCGTTCCCTGCAGTAGATACTGCCAAATAAATACGGCTTTCCAACATCCCACTTCTTTTTAGTCATCTCCATGGGTGGCACTGGTTTTATTTGCATTTCCATCATGACTAATGATTCCTACCCTGGGTTTTGGCCTTTTGGATTTCTTATTCTGTGAAATATCTATTCACAATTCATCTTTTAAGATTGTGGGGGTTTTTTGGTTTTGTTTTGTTTTTATGCTTTCTTTGTTTATACATAAAAGTTCTTGATATATTCTTGATATACTAGTCCTTTGTCAGATTTATGTATGACATATATTCTCCCTTTCTGTGGCTTGCTTCTGAAGTCTTTTGACAGTATTTTTGGAAGTTCCATTCATCATCCTTTTTTTCAGATCCAGGAGGCCCTCCGCTGTCTCCACACCCCTAGCCCCACTAAACTGCATTTGCAGACCGACTCTTTGGCTTTCTAGCTCTTGGGGATATGGACTTCCAATCCCTTTGTCATCAGGCCCTGTAGCCCTAGGTCAGGAGTCCTACCCACCTGGCCTGGGCAGGGAGGGACCCTCTGTTTAATGGAGTAAAGACAATGACTTCTGGGCTCCCGACAGACAGCCTTTCCCTGCCCTAAAGAGCTAGCTTTTAGGGCTAGCTTTGTGCTGTTACTTACTTGTTCTTCTGTAATTTAAATGTGCCTAGTCTAACCTACACACAGCCCTCTGGGGTGTTAGGTGGACATGCCCCTGGCCCTCTGGGTACTCTGACCCAGAAGGGGCACAGTGACCCTGGCCTGGAGCTGATGTGACACCTGCAGAGGCGGGAAGCAGAGGAGAAGGGAGGGAGGGACCTGCCACCTTCTGGCTTGTCTTGATCTATAATTCATGCACACTGCTTATCTACTCCAGTTCCGAGGCTCTGTGTCTGTGTCTGTATTGCTCCTAGGTTGAACGAGCAAAGCCTGGTATCCAGAATCTGCTAAATAAGCTGTTGCTCCATAACTGACTGGAAAGCCAGGTGACACAGGCCGGCCCAAGTGTGTTTTGAAGGTGGGGTTTCCATAGCAGAGATAGTTGCCTGTTCATGACTGTCCATGGAGCTGCTTTATGCTTCGGGCTCCTGCCTTTTGGCCAAACCGTGAGGGACAGAACCTGGGGGATACATACTTCCTTTTCTAGAAACATGCTCTTCCAGGCTCTGTCCCTTATTGGTGCTAGGTGTCCTCCCCCAGATCTCCTTCAGTAGGTCCTTATGGCACAACGTATACACTCAGTTGAAGGTGTAAATGGGGATATGAGGTGTAACTTGCTGGTCACACACTGGAGGTAGGAAGTGTGTTCCGACGGCACATGAAAATAAATGACCTCAGGAAGCATTGGCCAGTCAGACCTCCTGGGTGCCGTTTGGTGTCTAGTGAGAGACCCATGAAGTGAGTGAGCTGAGCGTCCCTCCCTAGGGATTGAGGTCCATGCGAATGACCCTGAGAAAAGGTACACTAGGGGAAAGAGGTGTTAAGGCTCACCAGTGAGGCCACCCACCGAAGAAGAGCAGACTTACCCGAGAAAGGAAGCAACATAGAGAAATACCATCTTTCTCTTGATTTGGTTTGTGCATTTCTTTTTTTTTTATTTTATTTTCAGCGTAACAGTATTCATTGTTTTTGCACCACACCCAGTGCTCCATGCAATCCGTGCCCTCTCCAACACCCACCACCTGGTTCCCCCAACCTCCCACCCCCCGCCGCTTCAAACCCCTCAGATTGTTTTTCAGAGTCCATAGTCTATCAAGAAATTAAAAATAGAGTTTCCCTATGACCCTGCAATTGCACTACTCAGTATTTACCCCAAAGATACAGATGTAGTGAAAAGAAGGGCCATCCGTACCCCAATGTTGATAGCAGCAATGGCCACAATCGCCAAACTGGGGAAAGAACCAAGATGCCCTTCAACAGACGAATGGATAAGGAAGATGTGGTCCATATACACTATGGAGTATGATGCCTCCATCAGAAAGGATGAATACCCAACTTTTGTAGCAATATGGATGGGACTGGAAGAGATTATGCTGAGTGAAATAAGTCAAGCAGAGAGAGTCAAGTATCATATGGTTTCACTTATTTGTGGAGCATAACAAATAACATGGAGGACAAGGGGAGTTAGAGAGGAGAAGGGAGTTGAGGGAAATTGGAAGGGGAGGTGAACCATGAGAGACTATGGACTCTGAAAAACAATCTCTTTTTAAAATGTGCTGTGGGGGGGGGGAATGCAATTTGGTTCCCCTTACCCCTTCTTCAGCCAGAGCAAACTACACATCCTACCCCTGCAAATAACTATTCTCAGAAAGATGATGGATGCCTGGGTGGCTCCATCAGTGGAGCGTCTGCCTTCACTCAGGTCATGGTCTCGGGGTCCTGGGATTGAGTCCTGCATCGGGCTGCTTGTTCTTCAAGGAGCCTGCTTCTCCCCCTCCCTCTGCTACTCCCCCTGCTTGTGCTTTCTCACTCTCTCTGTCAAATAAATAAATAAATAAAATCTTAAAAAAAAAAAAAAGGAAATAAAATTCTCAGCATCCTGCCAGCCACGGCTCAGAAACGTTCTTGCCATCCATTTGCCTCCCACAGTGATTTCTCTGAACTGCGTGGGGCCTCCAGCTGAACAAAACCTCCTTGGGGCCATGAAGTACAGGAGCCAGACTAAGTCGGCCTCCAGAGAGTTAGGTGGTTCTGGAAGTTTCTATCATTATTCCATATCTTTTATGGAGAAGGTATTTGGAACAGAATTTTAACTGAATGAAATTTCAAGGTCCTGTTTTGCCATGAAAATAAGTGACCCTTTCTTCCTTCCTCTTGGGTTTTTTGTTTGTTTGTTTGTTTTGTCTTTTTTTTTTGTTTTGTTTTGTTTTTGTCTTGCTGGTCCCTCTGAGCTCACCCAGGATGATATTTTGAAGACAGGGACACTGAGTTGAGAACTGATGGATCTCTTACCCATGTCAAATTCTGTAAACATTAGCCACGGGCTGTTAGGTAGGAAGGTCACTTGTTAGCATGAGACATTGGACTGAAGCTGACTTATGGGTCCCCTGGGTCCCCTTCCAGAGCTCTGGGCACTATCTTAGTGCATCAGGTTCAACAGGCTTCTTGGAAATTCACATGCTCTTATTGTTGTCCATAGGGGCACCGTGTGTGAAATCTGTCTTGATCTCCTTCACTTAGCAGAAGAGAAGAGTGGGGCTGGAGTGGGCCCAAATGATCCTTAAGGTCACCTGGGTAGGTAGTGAGGTGGGTATGCAACATGCTGGCATGGCCTATGGGGAGGAGCTCTCATGAGCTGTGGATGATTTGAATGGTGCTATTCTTTTTGTTTTTTCCTTACAGTGACTCTGGAGGAAGGGAATCATCGTTTTGGGTAAACGAAGTGAGTCCAGAACTGGACAGGGCCCAACGGCATTCGCTCGCAGCTCTTTGACAACTTTCCTCTTGGAATCTACCCTGTAGTTTAGCTTTCCAACCAGAGGGTCATCAGAGCCAGAAGAAAGTGAGTTATTTGTTTTCTTAATGTTATAACATTGACATGGGTGCTCCTGGATTTGGTGAGAATTCGCTGAGAATAACAGAGGTGTGTGGGCACAAGAAGAAACAATCAGGAGATTTAAAGAAGTAACCCCTAAAATAGAATAAGTACCTCTAGCAGGGATGGATTCCAAGGTACAGTGTTCCCGTCTTATCCGAGCTTCTGTGTTCTGAGGTTTCAGTCACCTGTGGTCCACTGTGGTCCAGAAGCAGATGGTCCCCATTTGGACCTGTCAGAAGATTGGTAGTAGCCCAGCGCGACATCACACGCCTGCGTCACACACCTCACCTCATCTCATCACGTGGGCATTTCATCATCTCACATCATCACAAGAAGGGTGAGTACAGTGCGGTAAGGTATTTTGAGAGAGAGACCACATTCACATAACTTGCATTATAATTTGTTGTTATTGTTATCCTATTTTATTATTAGTTGTTGTTGTGAATTTCTTACTGTGACTGATTTAAAAACTAGAAGTTACAAGGATGTATATAGGGTTCAGTACTGTGGTTGGCTTCCGGCATCTGCTGGGGATCTTGGAAGTTATTCCCACAAATAAGGGGGATGAGTGTAGTTGTGTAGATCAGAACATTGGTCTTACTTCTTTCTGGATGCGATAAAATGGTTCTTGATTCAATTAGAGAAGAATGCAAACAGTTCATGCCTTTACATCCAGAAGATGTGGTTTTCTGTCTTGCAGGCTCTCTAGCTGGACTTCATTATGAAGTCAGGGATGGACAGAGCTGGAAGGACCTCATGGGAGATCTGGTCCCATATTTTAGAGGGGAATCTGAGAATCCCACAGGTGAAGGGTGGGTTGGCCTGGAGCCCCGTGCTCTGATCACACACTGTTGGGAGTCCATGCTCACTGTTGGACCCCCGCTCTCAGCTCTGTGTGCTGTGAGACCCCAGAGTCTCTGGCACTTGAGCTGTGAGACATGAGTGTCTTCCCCTCCATAAGCCTCCCTGGGGCAAAGCTAGACATGCTCCCCTTCTCCTGAGGTCTGACCATCCCACCTTGTTCCTTCCAGATGGCTTACACGAAGATGTGCCTGCTCTACATTTCCCTGGTGGTCCTGGGAGCCCTCTGTTTGTATTTTAGCAAGTACAGTCTGACTCCTTTTAAAGATGAGCCATTTGTTTTCAAGAAAGAAATGGGGAACTTCCTCCAGCTTCCAGATATCAACTGCAAGCAGGATCCCCCTTTCCTTGTCCTGCTGGTGACCTCTTCCCATGAACAGATGTTTGCTCGCACGGTCATCCGGAACACGTGGGGGAAAGAAAGGAATGTGAACGGAAAACGCATAAAAACCTTCTTCCTTCTGGGAGCCACAGCCAGTAAGGACCTGTCGAAAGTTGTTGCGCAGGAAAGCCAGCGGCATCACGACATTATCCAGAAGGACTTCATGGACACCTACTTCAACCTGACCCTGAAGACCATGATGGGTATCGAGTGGATCCACTGGTTCTGTCCTCAGGCGGCTTTCGTGATGAAAACGGACTCGGACATGTTTGTCAACATCTACTACCTGACCGAGCTGCTCCTCAGGAAAAACAGAACCACTCAGTTTTTCACCGGCTTCTTGAAACTGAATGAGTTTCCGATTAGGAACAAGTACAGCAAGTGGTTTGTCAGTAAATATGAGTATCCGTGGGACAAGTACCCGCCCTTTTGCTCGGGCACTGGCTACGTGTTTTCCAGTGATGTGGCAAGTCAGGTGTACAAAGTGTCCGACAGCGTCCCGTTCCTTAAACTCGAAGACGTCTTCATGGGGCTCTGCCTGGCGAAACTGAAAATCGGGCTGGAGGAACTCCACTCTGAGCAGACCTTTTTCCCAGATGGGTTGGCCTTTTCCACGTGTCGTTTTAAGAAGATTGTGGCCTGCCATTTCGTCAAGCCTCGCAACATGCTCAGCTATTGGTATGCTCTGGAAAATTCCCTGGAAGACGAGTGTCCAGCTGACTGAGGGGAGCCCAGGGGCCCACGTGGACACACTTGAGGCAGCCCGCACTGAGAGTGTCGGAAGATCTTCAGGCGGCATCACTGAGGATCATTGTGAGGGCAGGGAGGGAGTGAGGAGGGAGGAGGGGGAGTCAGGTGAGGGTGATTCCCTGTAGGGCTGCCTGTCTAGTGGAGTCTGTAAGCCTGAGTGAAACCACTTGGTGCCCAAGCAATAACAGATGCCATCTCTTGAGTCTCTACACCTCTGCGCTGAGTGTCTGACGCACGCCTCCATTTTCCCATTTCCAGGATCAGTATCTCCGTGTCACGGTGGGTGGTAGCATCCCCCTCTTACACACCAGGCAACAGCAGCTTACAGAAACACAGGGCCTCGTCCCATGTCTCCCAGCTAACAAATTCTGGGGCAGGGATGGAAATCCAGTGCTGTAAGAACCCAGGCACAGCCCCTGGCTCGAGCCCACCCTTCAGTCCTGCCTCCTTTGGCAGGGAGTGGAGGCCAGGAGGTCTCAGAAGCAGGCCTGATGGTGGCCCCTTTGGTCCCTTTCAAGAGTCCCATCCGCTTTAGTTCCCAGGCCTTGAGCTTTCAGGGCCGTCCCTGGGGAAATCTGCACAGCTTTAACTCACTGCATTGGACGCAATCGGGATGCCGAGTCCCTGTGAGTACTCGGCATTCAGCTCATGGCAGAGGAAGCCCGTCCCCAGCCATCGCCCCTAAGAAACGGCCACCTTGAGGCAGGAACCGTGGTTATAGCTTTGGTTTCAAAATAACTGCAAAGCCTGGCCTGTTGATCAGAATTCTTGGCCAGCGTCCCCAAGGGCACTGCGTGAGCTCACTGAAAGGAACTCTGGTCGGGGGGGCTCTCTTCCTGTGCCTGCTTTTCACGCCTGGCCCAAGCTCACCTTTTTGGAATTTCTCAGATGGCCAGGGAAGAACTGAGTTTGTGGAGTGGAGGTTGACCTTCGATTGCCTTTGGCCCAGAGGTTTGTAGGAGCCTGTTCTGTATTCAGGCTGTGGAGGCGAGACCCTGCTTGGCTGGGGTATTCACCCATCCAGCTGCTGTGGGATTAGATGCAAAGTTGCCTTGCTCCTGGTCCTAGGAATGATTCGAACTTATTTTTTACTTGACCTGACTTGACTTTACGAGCACACACAGTGAAGGCCTTACATGCCTGGGTAACCTACGGATGCCAGACCTGTGCCCAGGAAGAGGTATTTGCTGCAAAATGCCTGTGGCCACATTAACTTCAACAGCATTTCTCGTATCTGCTACTTCTCTGCAGATGTGTTTCCTTATCCTGGCTGCTCACACATGCTGGGCCATGTTCAGAAAACCTTCCTTCCTAACTGGGACAGTCAGGGACTGAGCTTACTGTTGGAAGCCCAGATTTTGCTGGAGCCCTGGTCCTGCAGGAGGGCTGTCCCCTGATTTGGTAGATAATGGTGGTAGGGGGTGTTGAGGGTGAAGGAACTCATCCGGGAGCAGGGCTGGGTCTAGATGTCCAGCCCTTGTGGGGGGGTGTCCGTGTGGCCACTGGGCTCTGTGGGCGAGGTGTGGGGGACTCAGGATCCGGCCTTCTCATCAGCCTGTAGTTCAGTCACAGGGACCATGCGCACAGGTGTGGGTCTGCTGCCCGAGCTGGTTCTTGGGTCCAACAACTATAGAAGTGAGACAGGATCCAAAAGTCTAAGGCACAGGCAGCGTTCTATTGGACAAAGGCCCCACTAGTGTTCCCACTCCTGTCTCTTAAGCTAAGGGACGGAAAAGTGCCTTGTCCCAGTTGGTGGATGTGAGCAGGCAATCCCGCAGCTCACGGTGTTTTTGGAGCCGCGGTCTTTCAGGTTGATGGTGCCTCCGTTTGTTCCTGCCTCAACAGGATATGGCCCCGGCTGTTGTTTGAAGTCCGGCTGGTGTGGGGTTGGACCCTGGTTCTTCTCTGTGAGAAAATCAGTTCAGGAAGAACAGCTGACTGGAAGTGCCCCACGTGCATGTTTTTCATTAGAGTCTTGTTCCTATGGTCCCTGACTGCCTTCTGTTCCCCCCAGAGACATTTCATCCACCTGATGCTTATGGGGAACGTGGATGGAGGTCTCATCTCCTGTGTCTACATCCTGCTGATCAAGGACGTAGATGCTGCCTCTCATTGGAGGTCATGGCAATGTCTCGCCCTCTGATCTAACTCAGCTGTGGGAACGTGGTCCCCAGCGGATATGGGCTGAATCCCTGTGTGAGTGTCAGCTGGATCTGGGGCTGTTGTCATCTCGAGGACACAAATTTGACAAGTAAATTAAAGAAACATGGTCCAAATAGAAACAGCAGTGAAATGGCTACTAAGGTCGTGAGGAAAGGCAAGAACCAGGTAACACTTGGCAGGTACCCCTTGATGGAGTCCCAGATGGTTTGAACGTGGGGGTCTTAAAATGATGCAGCCAGGAGGCCTTTTGGAGGATGATGTCAGCCCTTTGTTCTCTTCTCCAGAAACATGAATGTAGAAACAACAAGATGGGTTTGCAATAGTGCATACTCGCCCTGGCCCAGCCAGTAAGAGTCTGGGGCTAACTGGTGATCTAAAACCATGGAAGCCAGAGTCTCATGATCTTAGAAAAGCTCGAACTCCTGTCCGGTTTCAGCCCCAACCATGGACACAGGGGCTGTGACATTTTGTGTGGCAGCATCATTGTACATTATTCTCCTGCCTGGTCCTATCACGGATCCAAACCAGGGGAATCCTCTGGCGATCAGCAGTCCTATGGCTCCCCTGGACCTTTGTGGTGATAGCTGAGTGTTAGAAGGGTTATTGGCAGGGGAAGGTGCTGCATGTCTCACAGCCCAGTCGCCACTAGTATTACTGGTATCAAGACATTGAACTAGTGTCCCCTTCCCATCTGCCATTTCTAGGAAGACCGTTCCTTTAGCTAGACCAAGAAGCCCTGGGGAGGGAGGGGTGGGCACTGAGGGGACGAGTGGTGGTGAGGTGTCCACAGGGAGCACTTGTCATTATCCGGGTCTCCTTCATCAGCACTGCCATACACCTGTGGCCCTGTGTGACAGTCTGGGGAACCAGGACACCAAGGCCATATGTTCTAGATCATATGCCATGTTTGAGCTATGGAGGGTATTGCTGCATATAAAGGGGGGCAGGACTGTGGGTGGGGTTAACCACACTTTTGGGGGGGCAGCTGCATGAAATGGTACTAAGTATGAGGGTTCCTTTGGCAGTCAGATTATCGGTGGAGGGCCCAAAAGGATCACAAGAAGGGTCATGTGGGGGCGGCCTGGGATCTACCTTGGTATACCGGTCATGGCTGATCGATGGAGACATGTTGTTGTAATCAGGTCAGCGGGCGTTGGGTGGATGCAGAGGACGGGGTTTGTGTGAGGTTTGGCTTTGTAAATGGGGTGGGCTTGGACCAGGGACCACTCTGCAGGCTTGCCCCACCGAACATCTTTATGTGCCTCTCCATGGACTTGTTCATGACATACCCAGTGGTCTGATAAGTTTCTAGTGTGGTCTGAGACAGTGTTTTTACAGTGTTTTAGTAATTTGGAGCAAAGAATTTTCTTCCCCTTTCCCCATGTTTTACTTACACCTTATTACGATCAGGGAAGACATAAGCACCAGGACAAGAAGGGATATGGTTAGTTTTATTTTTCCTTCACCTAGCAGGGACAAAAGAGGATGAAAGGACAAGAGAACAGACCCAGAGCCATCCCAGGAAATGTTAGACTGAACTGGACCCCTTATCCAGCAGGGGCAAACCAGGCACTTTACAGGGAGTGGGGCTGCTCCAAGCAGCAAGATTATGGGAGACACAGATGTAAGACAAGAAGGTGTTGGGGACAGTGGTCCACCATGTTCCTTACCTGTTTGCAGTGATGACTGTCTTTTTTTTTTTTTTTTAAAGATTTATTTATCTATATGAGAGAAAGAGAGAATGAGCATGAGGGGCAGAGGGAGACGGAGAGGGAATCCCAAGCAGACTTCGCACAGAATGCAGAGCCCTGTGCAAGGCTTGATCTCACAACCCTGAGATCATGACCTGAGCCGAAACCAAGAGTTGGACACTCAACTGACTGAGTCCCTCCCCACCAAGGCGCCCAATGTCTGTCTTTTGAACAGGTTATTTCCAAGCTTTCATTGGTTCCCAGGTGTAGGTGTGGTTGGCCGGTGGGTCCTGTAGAAGTTTTGGGCGGGGGATGGACAAGTTTAATCCTGGTGAGATGGACCCGGCAAGGTACTCCTTCCAGCTCTGTGATGGTGGGAGTCACCAGAATTCCCCGATTGGGTCCTTTCCATTTGGGTCAGAGTTGGTCCTTTGTGATCCCTCTTTCCATGTCCTAAGCCCTGCTTGTCCCCAGGGCCCAACCTTTGGTTTGGGGGGACAGAGGGATCCGCATGGGATCTGGCAGGATTTTGTTGCCACATTGTTGTAGGGCCTGTTGAGTTTTGCTTCAGTTACCCTGGTGGGGAAAGCGGCCCTGCTGTCGCTCTGAAGAGACTTGGGCAGCCCCAGATCTTGGAATGATTTCTTTTAGAAGACATTTGCACACCTCAGTAGCCTTCTCTGTCCTTGAACAGAAAGACTCTATCCAACCGGTAAAAATGTCTCCAGACACAGGAAGATGTTTACAACCAGCCTTGGTTATAACTTATTTATCTGAGTAAAATTAGTGCCCGCGCCCTCAGAGCTTGTCTGCCGGGGACCCAGGTTCCAGCTCCAGCTGTGTTCCTGATGCCACCTTGCCTGACCACAAGGCATGCTTCACCCACCACAGGGCCTTTGTACTGGTTATTCCCTTTGCCAGGATTACTCTTCCCTCAGAGTGTCTCATGGCTTACTCCTTTGCCTCCTTCAAGCCTTTGGTCAGATATCACTTTCTTGGTGAGGTTTACCTTACCCCTTCCCATGGCCCCTTACCTTGTGCTATTATAATATCTTTCATTTATTGTTTTTTCAACCCACTTTAATGAGAACTCTGTGCAGGCATGGATCTTTGTTTCCTTCATTGATGTACCTTAAATCTTTTTAAAAAAGTTAATTTAATCTTATTTTTTCAGTGTTCCAAGATTCATTGTTTATGCACTACACCCAGTGCTCCATGCAATACATGCCCTCCTTAATACCCACCACCAGGCTCACCCAACCCCCCACCCCTCCCCTCCAAACCCTCAGTTTGTTTCTCAGAGTCCACAGTCGCTTACACTTCATCTCCCCCTCCGATTTCTCCCAATTCACTTTTCCTTTCCATCTCCTAATGTCCTCCATGCTATTCCTTATGCTCCACAAGTAAGTGAAACCATGTGATAATCGACTCTCTCTGCTTGACTTATTTCACTCAGCATAATCTCTTCCAGTCCCATCCATGTCGATGCAAAAGTTGGGTATTCATCCTTTCTGATGGAGGCGTAATACTCCATTGTATATATGGACCACATCTTCTTTATCCATTCCTCCATTCAAGGACATCTTGGCTCTTTCCACAGTTTGGTGATTGTGGCCATTGCTGCTATGCACATTGAGGTACGTAGTCTCCATACCTAGCATGGAGCCCAACTCAGGGCTTGAACTCATGACCCTGAGATCAAGACCTGAGCTGAGATGAAGAATCAGATTCTTAACTAACTGAGCCACCCAGGCGCCCCCCCCCCCCCGCCATGCACCTTAAAGCTTTAACACAGTTCCTGGCATATAGTAGATGTTCAACAAATATTTGTTGAATGAAACTGAAATGGTCTTTATGGGAGATGGTTTTGGAGGAGAGTAGGAAAGCCTAGCCTGAAAAGGGGGAGGATTCTAAAACACATCCAACACTATGGCTCCCAGGGCATTATAAAATGAGGATTACACTTTTACTGGAAACTATGACCTGAAAGCTTAGAAGGGCTTTACAGCAGTGTTTCTTGACTTCATGCCCCCCTCTCTTGGTAGTGGAAAGCCTCAGACACTGGGAAGCCGGTGGGACTCTATAATGCACTCTCTGTGCCTTCCCTTCAGCCTTCACACACCAACCTTTTCTCACCTGACACCCCCTTGACACCTCCCTTCCATTTCTTTTGATGATTATAGAAATCTTTTCCTCAACTGTATCCAACTTTTATTTATTTTAATTTTTAAAAGATTTTACTTATTTATTTGAGGGAGAGAGAAAGAATGTGTAAGAGAGGGGCAGAGGCAGAGGCAGAGGGAGAGAGAGAGAATCTCCAGCAGACTCCCCCGGAATGTGGAGCCTGATGCAGGGCTCAACCTCACGACCCGGAGATCATGACATGAGCTAAAACCCAGAGCTGGAGCTTAACCAGCTGAGACACCCAGGCGCCTCAACTATGTCCCATTTTTAGTCCCAGAAGAATGAAAACAGTAAACCAAATTGTCAGGAAACTCACACAGGATCACTAATATGACTTTTCAGTCCTACCATTTTCTGTATGTGGATAACTACATACATAGCATCTTTGGGATGCTAAAAACTACACTCTGGATTTGAGGTCAATTTTCAAAACCATGACTACAAAGCAACCAACTCTCTTGTGCTGTGCGGGTGCATTCAGGACATGGGGTTATTCCATGGTCAGTCCAGGTATAAGGAATGTGGATGGCCCACAGTTTACTTGGGAAGGGTGGACTCCCAAGTAAAGGACTCACTGGACTCCTGTACCTCATGGGGTTGCTTTGACCCCTTGAAAGGGATTTAGTTGCTGAAAGCCAGTCCTGGCTCACGAGACAGTTTCCCTGGTCAACAAACCTGTTGCATGGATTTCAAGGACCATGTTTGATAGCAGAAGACTGGAGTTTAATCACGTACATGCTGATTGAAGGAGCGACGTAGATGTTGTGACGTCGAATAAATCATTCTCCTCTGACAGCAACAGAAATTGTAGGGTATCCCAACTTTACAAGCCGCAATGCCTGCCATTTATTGAATTACTGATATTGTTCCCTTGCTCCAGTCTTGGAGAATCAAGGACAAATCACATCAGTCATTTGGGTGGAAATCCTGATACTGCTTCTGCTTTGCGTAGATGGCACTTTTGTCCTCAGGTCTAACTGAATTATCCTGAACCTTCAGCTCCTCTTTCCTGCCAAGTATTGAACTCTTTGACACCTTTATCCGCCTTCAATATTGTCCACACGTCCTGTCTCTCAAAAGCATGTCCTCGCTCAGAACTTAGACTCGGAACGCTGCTCTCACTTGCTGGTGCACTCTGGGGTGACCACCTTCTCAGACAAGATCACCTGTGCTGCAGCTCTCGTTCTGGAAGCCCTAAGATTCTCTGGCTTTTCTTTCCTGCTGTCAGGGCTTGCAGCTTGCATGGCTGGCAGTGACGGTCCTTGTTCCTATGTTCTTTGTTCTCCAGGCGATGACACCTGGAATAAAAGATGTGAAAACAGTTTCCAATGCAAGTAGAATCTCTGGCTTCTAGACATAAGGAGAATTTGGAACTCAGTCCCATCCCTCAGTTTGTGCATGAAAACCAAGATTTGTAGCTGATGCTTCAGCTCCACACTCAGAGGGACCTCCTGACCCTCAGTCTGACACCATACCTACTGTGACATGTTGCTTTTTTATTTTTTCATTCTAAAGGTACTTAATTACTACTAGTCTTAAAACACACCATTGCAGCCCCATAGTGCTCTGTGTAAAAAGAAAGAAAACTCTAATAGAACTTGTCAGGCCTCCTCTCCCTGAGTGCCATTCAGTAGTCTGATAAACATCTCCTGGGTACCCCCAAGATGCACGCAATGCAGCCTAGCTACAACCAGACTCCATGGCTCCCTCCCCTGCACCTGGTCTCCAAAGTTGGAACTTCCCGTTCTCAGGAAATGGGCCACTACCCATCTGTCCATTCAGTTCAGGTCAGGGCTCACCCTTGCGAATTTCCTCTCACTCATTTCACCATGCATGTCTGGTGGTTGCTGCTCCCTGTGGATCTGGGCTCTTTCCATGTCCACCATTGGAATCCCAGTCTGAGCCACCATCTTGGTTCTAATGAACTCGTGTTGCATTCTCCTGGTTGGTCTCATGGATCCAGTCGTGCTGCCTGCCAACCCATCCTCCACTTTACATCTGGAGTAATTTCTTAAAAAGCAGATCTCTTAGGGAAACTCAGAGACCCAGGGAAGCTGAGCAATTGTTGCTGGACACCTGCCTTCCTGTTCATGAGCTGCAGGTCATTGCAGAGGCCAGAGCAGTGGCCCCCAGCCCCAGCTGGGCATCCTGTCACAGCTGCACTTAAAGTCTGGCATAGAGTCCTGAAACTGACCTTTAGGACAAAAGGAATAACTTTTCAAGCAATGTTTTTTTTTTTTTAAATTATTTTTTAAATTTCTTTTCAGTGTTCCAGAATTCATTGTTTATGCACCACACCCAGTGCTCCATCCAATATGTGCCCTCCATAATCCCCACCAAAGGCTAACCCAAACCTCCCACCTCCCACCCCTCCAAAACCCTCAGTTAGTTCCTCAGTGTCCACAGTCTCTCATGGCTCATCTCCCCCTCCAATTTCCCCCAACTCCCTTCTCCTCTCCATCTCCCCATGTCCTCCGTGTTATTTTTTATGCTCCACAAATAAATGAAACCATATGATAATCGACTCTCTCTGCTTGACTTATTTCACTCAGCATAATCTCTTTCAGTCCCGTTCATGTTGATACAAAAGTTGGGTATTCATTCTTTCTGATGGGGGCATAATACTACATAGTATATATGGACTACATCTTCTTTATCCATTCATTCACTGAAATGTGTCTTGGTTCTTTCCACCGTTTGGTGACTGTGGCCATTGCTGCTATGAACATTGGGGTACAGATGGCCCTTCTTTTCACTACATCTGTATCTTTGGGGTAAATACCCAGTAGTGCAATTGGAGGGTCATAGGGAATCTATATTTTTAATTTCTTAAGGAATCTCCACACTGTTCTCCAAAGTGGCTGCACCAACTTGCATTCCCACCAACAGTGTAAGAGGGTTCTCCTTTCTCCACATCCTCTCCAACACATGTTGTTTACGGTTTTGTTAATTTTGACCATTCTAACTGGTGTAAAATGGTATCTCAGTGTGGTTTTGATTTGGATCTCCTGATGGATAGTGATGAACATTTTTTCAGGTGTCTGTTAGCTATTTGTGTGTCTTCATTGGAGAAGTGTCTGTTCATGTCTTCTGCCCATTTTTTGACATGATTATCTGTTTTGTGTATGTTGAGTTTGAGGAGTTCTTTATAGATCCTGGATATCATCCCTTTGTCTGTACTGTCATTTGCAAATATCTTCTCCCATTCTTTGGGTTCCCTCTTTGTTTTGTTGACTATTTCCTTTGCTGTGCAGAAGCTTTTAAATTTGATGAAGTCCCAAAAGTTCATTTTCGCTTTGTTTCCTTTGCCTTTGGAGACATATCTTGAAAGAAATTGCTGTGGCTGATGTTGAAGAGGTTACTGCCTATATTCTCCTCTAGGATTCTGATGGATTCCTGCCTCACGTTGAGGTCTTTTATCCATTTCGAGTTTATCTTTGTGTATGGTGTAAGAGAATGGTCGAGTTTCATTCTTCAACACATAGCTGTCCAATTTTCCCAGCACCATTTATTTATTTAAAGATTTTTATTTATTTATTTGACAGACATCACAAGTAGGCAGAGAGGCAGGCAGATAGAGAAGAGGGGAAGCAGGCTCCCCGCTGAGCCGAAAGCCCGATGTGAGGCTCGATCCCAGGACCCTGGGATCATGACCTGAGCCGAAGGCAGAGGCTTTAACCCACTGAGCCACCCAGGTGCACCCCCAGCACCACTTATTGAAGAGACTGCCTTTTTTCCATTGTATATTTTTTCCTGCTTTGTTGAAGATTATTTGACCATAAAGTTGAGGGTCCATATCTGGGCTCTCTACTCTGTTCCACTGGTCTATGTGCCTGTTTTTGTGCCAGTACCATGCTATCTTGGTGATCACGGCTTTGTAGTAAAGCTTGAAATCAGGCAACATGATGCCCTCAGTTTTGTTTTTCTTTTTCTACATTTCCTTAGCAATTTGGGGTCTCTTCTGGTTCCGTACAATTTTTAGATTGTTTGGAATGACATTGAAAGTATAGATTGCTCTAGACAGTATAAACATTTTAACAATGTTTATTCTTCTGATCCATGAGCGTGGAATGGTCTTCCATCTTTTTGTGTCTTCTTCAGTTTCTTTCATGAGTGTTCTGTAGTTCCTTGAGTACAGATCCTTTGCCTCTTTGGTTAGGTTTATTATCAGGTATTTTATGGTTCTTGGTGCTATAATACACCAGCTGTCTTTACACCTTAAAGAACTAGAGAATCAACAAAAAATTAAGCCAACCCCACACACCAGAAGGGAAATAATAAAGGTTAGAGCAGAGATCAATGAGATAGAAACTAGAGATACAGTAGAACCATCAATGAAACTAGAAGGTGGTTTTTTTGAAAGAATCAATAAGATCAATAGACCATTGGCCAAACTAATCCAAAAGAAAAAAAAGAAAATCCAAATTAATAAAATTATGAATGAAAAGGGAGAGATCATGACTAACACTAAGGAAATAGAAACAATCATCAGAAATTATTATCAACAGTTACATGCCAATAAGTTAAGCAACCTAGATGAAATGGATGCATTCCTTGAAACCTATAAACTTCCAAAACTGGATCAGGAAGAAATTGATGACCTGAATAGACCAATATCTAGTAATGAGATTGAAGCAGTGATCAAAACCCCCTCAAAAAACAAGATCCCAGGACCTGATGGATTCCCTGGGGAATTCTACCAAATTTTCAAAGAAGAAATAATACCTATTTTCCTGAGCTGTTTCAAAAAATTGAAGCAGAAGGAAAACTTCCAGACACTTTTTATGAAGCCAGCATTACCCTGATCCCCAAACCAGGCAAAGACCCCACCAAAAAGGAGAATTTCAGACCAATATCTCTGATGAATATGGATGCTTAGATTCTCAACAAGATCCTAACTAGATTATCCACCATGACCAGGTGGGATTTATCCCTGGGTTGCAACATGGTTCAACATTTGCAAATCAATCAATGTGATAGAACAAATCAATAAGAGAAGAGAGAAGAACCACATGGTCCTCTCGATTGATACAGAAAAAGCATTTGACAAGATACAGCATCCATTCCTGATTAAAATGCTTCAAAGAATAGGGATAGAGGGAACATTCCTCAACTTCATAAAATCCACAGCAAATATCATCCTCAATGGGGAAAAGCTGACAGTCTTCCCTTTGAGATCAGGAACAGGACAAGGGTGCCCACTCTCACCACTCTTGTTCAACATAGTATTAGAAGTCCTAGCAACAGCAATCAGACAACAAAGAGAAATAAAATGTATTAAAATTGGCAATTAAAAAGTCAAACTCTCTTCACAGATGATATGATGCTTTATATGGAAAACCCCAAAAGACTCCACCCCCAAACTACTAGAACTCATACAGCAATTCAGTAATGTGGCAGGATACAAAATCAATGTACAGAAATCAGTTGCTTTCTTATATACTAACAATGAAAATACAGAAAGGGAAATTAGAGAATCAATTCCAAGCAATGTCTTTGATCTCTTAGTGTGGCTATTCTGGGTTCAGGTGGCTAAGTTTGAATTTTACCTTTTTCCCTCACTTCCAAAAGTAAGATACTTACTTCACATCAGTTTTCTCATCTGAAGAATGGGGCAACAGTGGCTCATAGCATCATTGTTAAGACAATGTTAAGACATTGTTGCTGAGACAATGTGTGTAAACTTAGCAACATGGGTGTTTTTGATGATAGTATTTGGGTCGTGAGTTTTGGTGCAGACTATGTTGGTATATTTGTAGTGATCTGTGCACAAATCAAGAAATCTTTGGGTTTGGTCTTTAAGACTTTTTCTTTCCTCCTTGAGTCTTCCCTGGCACTTTTGGAAAAATTCTGGTATCTGTGGAGTTCTTAAAAATTGCAGGGCATAATGTTTTAGACTCGGTTAATTCAGAGTGTATAAAAATCTGAATAGGTTAAAAAAATGGAGCTGGAAGGTGCCTTAGAGATTATCCATGGTTTAAACAATAGCCTCCTTTTTACTGATGAGAAAACCAGGTCTAAGGAAAATGGGATGGCTTTTCCAAGTCCTTCAGTTAGCGGCATTGCCCGGGTCAGAGGTTAGCATTGGAAAGCTAATGTCAGTAATTCATTCTTTATTTATTTATCCCTTTGTCATATATGCTCAGTGTTTTTTACAGAATGTCAGGAAGGAGGGCCAAGCCATGGGTTCTTGGCAGTGGGTTTTGCAAACAGATTTAGTTATTTGGTAAGTACACAATGTCAAGAAGGTGATTGGGGCATCCATTCTCTTGGCAACTGAAAGAAAAAGCACTTGTTCAGCACCTTCTTTGTGGGCAGACATTGTGGTCTATTTCCACAGAAGCTGTTCCAGTGAACCCTCACAACAATGTGTTGGGGTCTCCATTGTTATCACAACTAATGCCCTGGATTTCAGCTGAGGAATCTGAGTGGGGGCTCAGTGATTCAGTGGGGCTTAGACATGGCAGAAACTTGGTACCATGGTCTTCAATGCCTTGCCCTTCACCGGGACATGGCTGGCAAGTCCTCCCACAGGGCCAAGGATGGACAGGGTGTCTTGAGTCTTCAACAGGAACCCAGGGCTGGCCCCACCCAAAGGGTCTGCCATCTTGTCCCTTTGCCTACGACAGCACACTTCTCTTCTGAGTGTTGACACGTGTCTCTATTTGCTCTTTCCCATCCTATTTGACCTTCTGGAACTTGGGCCTTTGTCATTTGTGGTGTTCCCAAGAATCTCTTTTTAGCTGAGTCCTCTGACTTGCCCTGTCTCAGTCCCTCAGGTTTTCCCCCAAACAAGTATCTTGTTCCAGAACATGAACCCTCCAGACTAGTCAAGCCTCTGGTTCCACTTTCTTACTACCTAAAATCCTGGTGAAATAAGTAATCTGTGAACGCTCCAGACATGCTGCTTCTCCCAGTCTGTGTGTGTGTGTGTGTGTGTGTGTGTGTGAGTGTGTGTGTGATCCAAGGCTCTAAGTGGAGGCACCATGCTCCACAGCAGCTGGTTTCCATGTGTCATCTGCCCTCCCCAAGAGTTAGGGAAGCTCAATAAAAGAGCAATCTGGTGTTTGCTTATGGGGGATGTGCAACCACAGGTGCCCCTGGTGTACTCCTCAGTGTTGGGACAACAGTATGGAGCTTGAGAGGTCACTTGTTCTCAACATTGTACAATCGGTCACGCACCTGTTACACAGTATGTACCATGTGGGGTGCTGGGGTGCTGGAAACATGGGCTGTGAGATACTGCAGTCACAGTGTTTAGAGGTTGTCCTGGACTCCAAATTCCAGGCAGAAAGTTAAAAAGTGTGAAATACAGTGAAAGAGATTGAGTAGCTTATTGACTATGGATGTGTTTCTTACATGCAAGAACTGGGTGCAGTGCCATCCAGAGTCCTCTGGTCTGAGACACAGGCTGAAGGGACAGCCTGGCCTTGGTGATGGTCGTGCGCTTGCCTCACTAAGATCCGATGGCTCTGTGATAGATTAAATAATTAACAAGTCTGTTTTACTATAACAGCTGCTGTGCCTTCTCAGTTTAAAAATAGATGAGAAGATGTTTATCTTTTCTCCATGTCTTCCCTTTGAAAATATTTGTTTTCTCATGATTTTTTTTTTAAAGATTTTATTTATTTATTTGACAGACAGATCACAAGTAGGCAGAGCAGCAGGCAGAGAGAGGAGGAAGCAGGCTCCCTGCTGAGCAGAGATCCTGAGGTGGGGCTTGATCCCAGCACCCTGGGATCATGACCTGAGCTGAAGGCAGAGGCTTAACCCACTGAGCCACCCAGGCGCCCCTCTCATGATTTTTTAAAAAGAATTAATTTTCTACATTTCTCACAACAGGACTGATGTTTTAGCTATTTCCTGGAGACTGTAAACTTTCCTAGGCTTACTCTTTGCCTTGTCAAGTCTCTGGCACCATGCATGGTAGAGAGGACATACCAATAATTATCAGGTGGGTTTATTTTATTTTATTTATTTGAGAGAGAGAATAAATGGGAGGAGCAGCAGAGGGAGAGGGAGAAGCAGATTCCCTGCTGAGCAGGGAGCCAGTCATGAGACTCGATACCAGGACCCTAGGATCATGACCTGAGCCAAAGGCAGACCCTCAACTGACTGAGCCACCCAGGCGCCCTATCTAGTGTTTTTTTTTTTTTTTAAAGATTTTTTATTTATTTATTTGACAGAGATCACAAATAGGCAGAGAGGCAGGCAGAGAGAGAGGAAGGGAATCAGGCTCCCCGCTGAGCAGAGAGCCCGATGTGGGCCTTGATCCCAGGACCCTGGGATCATGACCTGAGCTGAAGGCAGAGGCTTTAACCCACTGAGCCACCCAGGTGCCCTATCTAGTGGGTTTTAAAGTGATTTCCAGAAGACATGCTCAGGCAGAATGGTGAGCTGGAGTACAGGAATTAGGTGAACCGTAAGTTCCCTTCCAACACCAATTCTTGAAGCCTCTTTTATAGATTGTTATTGCCACTTATTTATATTTCTGTTTGGTTCCACAGGACTCAAAAATCTGTATGTGAACACTAGGGAACTTCATCGTGGGCTGAGATGTGTATCAAATAAACTCTGTTATGTCTCTGGGATATGAAATGTGATTGCCTACTCAGTTTTGAATATAGATGGAAAGATTTGTAGCTTGTGGCCCTTGGGAACTCAGAAGCATGAGCTCCTCATGGTTTTCCTGCTTTTCAAGTAGTAATACCATAGTAATACCAGTAATAGCCCTCACTCTCCGGTTGGCCCGGAAACCGAGGGGGAAGCCACCTACCCCCAGTATGGGGCCAAGAACCATGAAGGGCTGGTGAGCACACAAGAGGAAAAAGCAGGAATGTGGCCTAGCATCTGCCAGTATGAATACCTATTAACAAAAAAAATCAGATTTTAATTAAAAGAATTCCTTCTTTATCAGATCGATCAACTTTAGCTATAAGTACACAAGTCACTTACAGAGCCAAATGTGGTTTTTAGGATTCCATTGTTTTGCATTGTCTGTTCTACTACTTCCATTCTCTGGTTTAAGAAATGAGTACCTGATATGTGTAGAGTGGAGATGGCTGGTTGGGCATCTCCTCAGCCTGGTCCAGAGCTCCTGTCATATACGTGCTCCTGGGAGGTCAGTGCTAGGTCTGTTCTCTCAAGGGGCCAGTGCTTTAGGCCACAAAGACATCAACCAAAGAAATAGTGAAGACCTTCATTAAATTCTCCTATAGAAACCTTCAGGTTGGGGGAGAATTTACTTATTTTACACATGGCCATATGAGACATCAAGGAAAATCCAATGACTGGAAATTTCTACTGTTAACCAAGGAGACTGTGTGGTCAAATTTTGTTTTTCCTAAAGACAAGAAATAAAAGTTAATTTGTATGTTACTGAGTGATATTCAAAAATGTCTCTCTGTATTTTAGGGGGGAGTACTAGACTCTTAAGGTCATTTTTTGGGAGTGAGCATAGATATTTATGACTTATTAATATTCATCTTAATAAAAATTAAGTTATTAAAATGGCGTCATTCACTTAACTTGGTTAGGTCTAAGTTGTAGTCGGATGTGATAATTTTTTTTTTGCATTGATGTTTCCTATATCTTGTGTTTGCAAAAATATTTTAAAAATTTGACTATGATTTTAGAAAAATGTGCTGAACAATGCTGACATGCTTATTTTTGTAAGAGTTGGGGATTTCTTGATTCCCTGGAATTTGGAAGTAAAGAAAAGAGGCTCTGACTCTTGGAGGGTCTTTAATGGGACAGTGTATGGGTGGGTGGTGAGGGGTGAGGTATCTTGAGGGAACCATAAGCCCAGGGCAGGAGGAGGGGAGCATCCTTCTGAATGTTCTTCCTCTCCTGTACATTTATATTTTTTGAAAGCTGTCATTCAAGTTTAAGAAATCAGGCCTGGTGAATTAAGATCTTTAGAATCTTCATAGTAACTTATCTCTGAGGTATAGGTTGGATCCTTGGTCTTTCAAAGTGTCATTTAATGGAAATAAAATGCAACAGATCCTTTTTTCTTTGACTTCAATGTGGATTTGCCACAATGCTTGTGGTACTGCACACCTGAAATTTCCATCCCTGCTCCTCACAGCCCTTCTCAGACACAAAGCAGAATTTGCAGGGGCCAGGGAGGAGGTTCAAGGCTGTGGGTCAAGGAGCCTGGGATGCCTGATGGTGGGCAGAGAAGGGAATGTCTTCAAAGGATAGATGGCTTGCTCTTCCCAGTCCTCCAGCCAGCCTGCCCTCTTGCCAGTGACAACATGGGGTGTCGTGGTCCCCTCAGAGGTCTATCCTTTCTGCTTTCCCTCACAGACTCCACTCATCACCCCGCCTCCCATCCAAAACTCCAGTTGCTCCCTCCCTTCTAGAATATTCCCACAGCACATAAACATGGACTCACTTCCCACTCAAGGACAACCTTCTAGACCTCTCTCTTTTTCCAGTACTGTTCCCAATCTCTATTTTTCCTTAATAGGAAATTTCTCCAAAAAGCAACCTTCCTGCTGACCACCTATCCCCAGCTCTCATTTCCCCTCTCCTCTATGCTGCTGCACTGAAAGAGTTCTGGTGGAGGCAGCACTGCTCTCCTGGCTAGCACCTGCCTCTGAGAGCGCTGGGCCCATCCTCCTCACTAGGGCTCCCTCCCCTGGCTTCCAGGACCCTACAGCCTGCAGTATTCCCTCTCAGGTCACCTCCTGGTCCCTCTTTCCTGTTTCCTTCCATGGGTCAACTTCTTCCTCTTTTCTTTTTTAAATATTTTATTTTTATTTATTTGACAGACAGAGATCATGAGCAGGCAGAGAGCTGGCAGAGAGAGAGAGGGGGAAGCAGGCTCCCTGCTGAGCAGAGAGCCCGATGTGGGGCTCGATCCCAAGACCCTGGGATCATGACCTGAGCCGAAGGCAGAGGCTTTAACCCACTGAGCCACCCAGGCGCCCCTCAACTTCTTTTTCTCAACCTAACCAACCAGCATTTGGAACACTGCAGGGCTGAGACCTCAGCCGTCTTCCCATCCTCTCCACTGACGCTTGCTCTAAGTCAAATCACCTGTTTCTAGGTGTACTGGTCTGCTAGGGCTGCCATAACAAAAATATCAGACTGGGGGGGGCTTAAACAACAGAAATTCATTTCTCACCATGCTGCAGGCTGGAAGTCCAAGATCCAGGTGTCAGCAGGTAAGTTTCTTGCAAGGCATGCTTTCTGGTTATGTTTTCATATGGTAGAGAGAGAGGTCTTATTTCTTTGGTGTCTCTTCTTATAAGGACACTGATCCTTTCATGAGGGCTCCTCTTTCATGACCTCATATAAACTTAATTACCACCCCCCAAAGAACCTACCTCCTGATACTATCACTGTCATGTTGGAGGGGCCATATGGCAGGGGATTGGGGCTTCAGCATAAGGATTTGAGGCAGGGTGAGAAGGTGGTGGGGTGGTGGGTGGCGACAGACACAGACATTCCATCCATAGCAAAATCATACAGCTAGAAACTGACCCAGAGTTCTCTAACTCCACTGCCTAAAGTCTGGAATTTAGTCAGAGCTAGAGGTATGTATTTTAAAGGAATTTTCTAATACTTTACTTAGTGACAATTACTATACATTTGTTTATCAAATTTTTGTTGAATGTTTATTGTGTGCCAGAGTTCCTGCCCTTATGGAGCTTACTTTCTATGAGAGAAAATGGTTGGTAGACAGGTTTTCACAGTACAGTGTGATAAGGCTTTGATCAGTTCCACGCTAGGGGCAATGGGTGCACAGAGAGGGCACTTAGTGTACTCTCAGGGGACCAGGAAAGCTCTCCAGAAAAAAGTGAATTCTAACCTGAGTAGCTACATGGGAGGAGCAGGATGGCTCAGATAAAAACCCAAGAGAGGCTGGATCTGAGGATGAGCATTGTTGAGCTGGGCACTTGCCTGGCACCTGAAGTAGAGTCTAAAGGGGTAGGACCAAGAATAAGACTTGCCATGGACTGAATGCCTGTGTCGACTCCAAATTCATATGTTAAATTTTCACCTCCAGTGTGGTGGTATTTGGAGGTGGGATTTGGGAGATTAGGTCATGAAGGTGGAGCCCTCATGAACGGGGTTAGTGCCCCACAAGAAGTGCCATGTACAAGATGATCTCTCTCCTTCTGCCACACGAGGACATGGTAAAAAGGCCCAGAAGGCATCTGCCTGAAAACCAGGAAGAGGGTTCTCACCAGAAACTGAATTGCCCAGCGGCACCTTGCTTTCCTTGGACTCCCAGCCTCCAGAACAGTGAGAAAAATATGTCTGTGTTTTAGTTGCCCAGTCTGTGTTTTTTTTTTTTGTTTTGTTTTGTTATGGCAGCATGAGCTGACTAAGACAGACCAGATAGTTTAGAGCCAGATGATGCATGACTTTGTAATATTCTGACATTGTCAGGATCCTGAAGCAGTCCTGCAGGGTTCCCTACTCTAATCCCCATGACTATGAACATAATGAGACATCATGGCTGTGGTATGTTACATTATACAGTAAACAGGATTTTGCAGATATAAGTAAGGTCACTAACCAGTTGGCTTGGAGTTCATGAAAAAGGGACATTATCTGGGTGACTCCATTCTAATCATAGCCCTTTAAAAGCAGTTTTTTCTGGATGGTGGCAGATGGAGAAGTGGAAGAGACACCATGTTCAGGAAGGATGCAGTGTGCTGTTGCTGGCTTAACGATGGAGGGGCCGTATGTCAGGAAACATGGGATTCTTTGCTGACAGCCAGCATAGAAGCGGGATTCTGGTCCTCCAAGCACGTGGAATCACATCTGCCAATAACTTGTATGACCTTGGAAGTGGATATTTCCCCAAAGCTGCCAGATAAGTGCCCATCCCAGCTGACACCTTGGTCCAGATGAGGGGCTTAGTAGAGCCCTGGCCAGAGTCATGAGGTACTGAGTAGTCTGTGCTAGGTTTACATAGCAGTAGAAAACTCATGCTCAAGCCAAGTTAAAAACAATTATACTTTATCTGAGAAACAAGAAGATGATATCCTTTGAGAGTCCAAGTATATCCAGCAGGAATTTCTGGAGGACCCAGAGAGCAGGAGAAGGGCAATCTTCACAGACTGTCTGTCTTCAGAGACAGAAGAACCAGAAGAAGGAGATTATTAAAAAATAAACAATTAGGGAACCAAAAAGACTTCTCGGAAATGAACAATATGACAACAGAGAAGGGGAATGCTTGGGAGGAGGTGGAAGATAGGCGTGAGGAAATCTAGTAATGGGGCAACAAGACAAAGGTGGAGGATAAAGGAGCAGACCATAAAATGGGAGGTTGGATCACACCTTAAAACAGAAGATCCCGAGAAAAGGACCAGAGTAAAAGGGGGAAATGGGAGGGGAGAGACCTGTTAAGAGATTATTCAAGAACAATTCCCAACATTGAAAGACACATATCTCCAAATTTTTTGGGGCCACCAAGGTGCTCATCAGACTGGATGATGACAGAGTTATACTGACCATAGGACATTTGAAATACTTGTGACAAAGAGAAGATCCTAAAAGCCTTGGAGGGAAAAACAATGGGTTTCAGAGTTGTATTGGATCTCTCAGCATCAGTGCCAGTAGCTAGGAGGGACTTTTTCTTTCAGGGATTATTGCTTCCAACCTTGCCTTTTTCACTTGGCCAAACTATCCACTAAGTGTAAAAACAGAAGAAAGATATTTTTAAACATGTAAGGGGGAAATAAAAGCATTTTTGTAAAAAAACCACAAAAAAACAAAAAAACCCTGGGATTTTAATAGGATACATCTAAAGGAGGAAAACATCACTGCACACCGGACGCCAGCAAAAAGAAAATTAAACCCAGAAAAGTAAATACAATTAATAACTCATGCTAATAGACATTTGTGAAGCCCTACATGGACAGAGGGAAGAATAAGTAATAAGTCTCTTTCTCTCTTTTTCTTTCTCATGGAGAAGGAACATTGATAAACACTGACCTTGTTTAGGCCATGGAATAAATGTTAACAAAAACCAAAACAATGATTGTTATATGGACCACATTTTCTGACCATAGTGTAATATAAAAAGAAATAAATTCACCCCCACCCCCCAAAAAACCCTACTCTTCTTCCTATTATGTATTTAGAAACTGAAAAACATATCTCTAAAGAATTTGTGGGTTGTAGAGGCCAAAATGGTTATCACAAACTTACAGAACTGAATGAAAAATTATTTAATCTGTTAAAACTTCTGGTTGTAACTAGGGCAGCTGTGCCCAAGGGGACTTGGGCAGGGGCTTGGGACACTAAAGCTTCATCGTCAGGTGTGCCCCATGATGCCGAACGGCATCTGCCCAGATTAAGAGCAGCTTTCCCTCTTCCAAACCAAAGCACTAACAGCCAAGCTCTGCATCTAGAAACTTGAGTCTACCCAGAGAGAATAACCTTTGAAAGTTCTCCCAAAGGGGCCCTATGGGCTAGTAGAGGCCTGGATGAAGCTGAAACAGGACCAAGAAGGAAAATTGTAACTCCAGAAGCATGTATTTAAAAAGAGGGACCGAAAATGATCTAAACACTCAGTACAAAAATAATAGAGTAAATGCCAAAAAAAGGTAGTAATAATAAAATGATGATTAGAGCAGAAAGCAACAAAATTAAAATTATACAAATAAGTACAAAACACTTAGAGAATAAAACACCCATTTTGAAAGTACTTTTATAAAGAGGTATATATTTTTGGTATAAATGATTGAGAAAAGGAGAGTGAAGCAGCACACATATTAGAAATTTTAAAGAAGAAATCTAACTATATGGAGAAGGGAGTTGAGGGAAATTGGAGCGGGAGATGAACCATGAAAGACTATGGACTTTGAAAAACAATCTGAGGGTTTTGAAGGGGCAGGGGGGTGGGAAGTTGGGTGAGCCTGGTGGTTGGTATTATGGAGGGCACATATTGCATGGAGCACTGGGTGTGGTGCATAAACAATGAATTCTGGTACACTGAAAAGAAATTAAATAAAAAAAAAAGAAATCCAGCTATACATTAAGTAGAAAATGTAAAGTATGAGCCAAAATATTTGAAAACATCTAAGAACTGAGATGATTTTCTAGGAAAACTATTACCAAAATTGACCCAGGAAGAAATAGAATTATGTACATATATAAACATATGACTCAATTACAAAAATTGGGTCATTCATCAATTATAGGACCCCCTCAACAAGCACTTATGGGAAGTAGTTTATCTTCCAAGATTCAACAACTTTTATTGCATGTATTATTAAGGGGGACATCATTTCCCCATGAGCATTAAGAGGTTAGTGTGGCCTTGATACTAAAGCTTGACAGGCACATTAAAAGAAAGGAACATTATAGACCAATCACCTATGGAAGAATATGTAAAAATTATAAAAAACCCACTACTGAAATGAATTTGAAGTACATTAAAAATATGAGAGTATTGTTTAATGTAGAAAATATGTTGTTGTTATTTGCATTGAAGGGATGTCCCTTTGACTCTTGGGACAGAAAGAGCTGAAATAATAGCAACTTAAAAAAGATAGACTTTTGTGTGTCACATGGAACTCTAGGGAGATGGTCCAAAGCTGGTATGGTGACTCAGGATTAATAGTGACACAGAGTCACTTGTTGCCTTGCCCCTTTCAACACACAGCTTCCATCTCGTCATCCAGATGGCTACTCCAGCTGGTCTATTCCAGTAGCAAGAAGGGAAGAATGGTCAAGCAAAGAGCATGTCCCCTATTCTCCCTCCTCTGCACCTTGAAGGACAAGGCTTGAAAATTGCACACACTTCTTCAAATCACAGCTCATTAGCCAGAATGTGGTCACATGGCCACATTTTGCTGCAAGGGACTTTGGGAAAGTCGTGAGTGGTAAGGTGTCTCCCGTAATGTTATTGCTATGGAAGAAAAGAACAGATAATGGGGGAAAACTAGTTGCCTCTGCTTCAAAGGAAAAAAAAAGACTCTCTTATTAAATGCAGATAAAGTATTTAATACAATTAAATACCTTGGTATCAGTCAGCATTCTGAACAGGAAGAGAACCAGTGTATATCTCTACTCAAATCTGTATACTTAGAGAAAACACACACGCACACACATACACAGATTTATTTCAAGTGATTGGTTTGCATGATTGAGCCTGCTGGCAAATCAGGCTGGCGGGGTGGAAACTCTCAGGCAGGAACTGATGTTACAGTCACGAGGCAGAAGTTCTTCTTCACTGGGAAGCCTCAGTGTTGCTCTTAAGACCTTCAGATGATTGGATGGGACCAACCTACGTTACTGAGAGTGACCTACTTTACTTAAAGTCAACTGATTGTAGGTGTTAATTGCATCTGAAAAATACCTCCACAGCCACATCTCAATTAGTGTGTGTGTTTAGATTTTATTTATTTATTTGAGAAAGAGAGAGAGAGAGAGAACATGAGCAGGACAAGGGGCAGAGAGAGTGGGAGGAGCAGTCTCCCTGCTGAGCAGGGAGCCCATATCAGCCCAATCCCAGGACCTTGAGATCATGACCCGAGCAAGGTAGACGCTTAACCGACTGAGCCACCCAGGTGCCCCCAGCTAGTATTTGGTAACTGGGGACGCTGGCCCAGTTAGGCTGACATATCGAAGTAATCATTATAACCCTCATGCCAAACAAACAAACAAACCAAAAAAGTAAATTAAGATTTGAAAGGTGTTTCCTCAACCTGATAAAGGTAACTGTAGTGCATACTGGTATCTTTTACTCAATATTTATGTGTACTTTCAAGCCAGTGACCCTGGTTGGACATGGGGTTCACAAAGAAGCAAGTCTGGTTTGGTGTCCTCCCTGGTGGCAGGAGCTGAAGCTCTCACTGGGCTGTTCTTGGAACATTCCCTACACCCTGGGTTTCCACACAACTTCCCTTAGTTCACATCCATTCTCCATGCCTGCGTCTCCAGCCTTCTCATTATGTTAGGAACCTGATATCTCTTTGTTGTTGTTGTTGCTTTTGTGATAAATTTAGCCCGAGTCCATTTCTGTTGTGATAAACCAATAAACCCTAATTGGAAACTCCCAAAAGCTTACAGCAAAAATCAAACTTAATGATGAAATGTTAGCAGCACTGTCTTAGGGCATGTTTCTGAGCCAGAGGAAATACCACCTTTGCGGGGACATCTGGCAATGCCTAGAGGTAGTTGTCATCGTCACAGCCTTCAGGGGCGGGGCTTGTGACGTCATCTATCACTTAGGGAGTAGAGGCCAAGGAGTCTGCCAAACCTCCCAGATGGTGTCAGTAGTTCTGAGATGGAGAAACCCTGCTTTAAAAGTAAGAAACAGGATAAGGAGGCTCGCTTTCACTGTTCCTTTTCAGCATTATACAGTAGGACCCAGAAAGCACAGTAAAACAAGTGCAAAAGAGATAAGGAACTGAAATGGGAGAAAGTAAATGTTTGTTATTTGCTGGTGATATGATTGAATATCTGAAGCAAATATTCAGAAACCCTAGTAAAACCACAAATAGCTCATCAAAGTTTCTGGATACAGAATCAACACACGTGTGTGCTGTGGGGAGCGCTGTGGAGTGTGGAAGCCTGATGATCCACAGACCTGTACCCCTGGGGCAAATAATACACTATATGTTAATAAAAACAAGCATCAGCACACATAAGTCAATAACATACCAACAACGACCACTTAAAAGGTAATAACTCTGTTATTTTTGCAACTTCCTGTGAGTGCATACCAATTCCAAAATAAAAGTTTTTAAAATATAATGATTTAAGACCATCCTTTACCAACAGCAACAAAATCCGTGCTATTTAAGACTAATTTAACAAAAATATGTAAGAACTTTGTGAAGAAAATTACACATCTTAATCGAAGAACAGAATAAGAATTAAGTGAATGGAAAGCCATAGCATAGAAAAACCCAATATTGTAGGATGTCACTTCTTCCAAAATTCATTTGTTACAGTCAATGTGATAGCCACAGATGTAGTGATTTAAAACAATGTGAATTTATTATCTAATGGTTCTGTATGTCAGAAGTCCAACATGAGTCTCCCTGGGCTAACATCATGGTACTGGCAAGGCAGGTGGCATTCTTCTCTGGAGGCTCTAGGGGAGAATCTGTTTTTCTTGCCTTTTCATCTTCTAGAAGCTGCTATAGTCCTAGGCTTGTGACCCTCTTCCTTCATGTTCAGATCATTAGGAGCAGGTGGAGTCCTTCTCATGCTGCCATCTGTCTGGGTCTCACCAGCCAGGAAAAATTTTCTACTTTTAAGGACACTTGTGATGACTTTGGACCTACCGGATTAATCCAGGGTAGTCTCCCCTTCTCAAGATTAGTTGATTAGCAACCTTAATTCCATCAGCACCTTAAATCCCTTTACTGTGTAACCTACCATAGTCATGGGTACCAGGGGGTAAGATGTGGACATCTTTGGGAGACCATTACTCTACCTCCCACACAATATATATTAGGCATTTTCCATGATAAAAAGTAAAGAAAACCACCTGAGAATAATTATCCTTTGTTGTTTCTTTAGACTGTGTTTATAAGTCAGCAGCAAAACCAGTTAGGTTTGGAGAAAAGGAGAACTTTCAGTTGAACATGGTCCCTTTATGTGAGGATTCTTTTTTGCCTCATGTATTGCACCAAGGAGGAAAATGTAGATATTGTGATCTCATTACTGTGTAAGCATTACACAGAAAGAGGAAGCATTACAAGGGGGTGCCACAGGGACAATTTGATCTCCCTAATCTATTGTCTTGTTTTCAAAGCAAAACTGTAATGTAGTAAGTTATATAAAAAGAAGCTAATTGGTAAAAAAAAAAAAAGTCAATTAAAAATAGTACTTTACCATTACAAAACACTCTCATACACAATTTCATTTAATTTCACAACAGCCTCTGAGTTGGGCAGAACAAGTGTATTTTTTTCCCTTTCGCATTTGAAGAAGTTAATTGAGACTCAGTAGGAACATGACTTGCTTTACTGTATGAAGTCGGTGACATTTCAGTTTACTTTGTTGATTCATCATAACCCATCCTGATTCATAAGCTCTTCTAAGGGTATCAGTAAGAGCTGTGTGTTTGGGGAAAAAAAAAAAAAGCTGTGCGCTGAATCCAGAGAAATCAGTAGCTCTGAAATTAGAATGTTGAGTCACAGTGGAAGGCTAGCAGTATCATTTCTGCTTTTAAATTTACATGAATTTTGCTATAGGCAGACTTTAAAAAATCAATTACGTTTATCAAAATGATACATGTACAAAGAGTAAAAGGTCACTGGTGCTTTAAGGCTTTAAGTAATGAAAACAGAGGACTTTTGCCTTAGCTCTCCTCTTCCCAGACCTGATCACTTCTGCAGTTTCCTTGGGCATTTATGTCTACATTTCTAGATGATACGCTCATACTGCATGTCCTAGGTTGCTAGACATTTTCTGGCATCTTCCTATTGCCGCAGGTAAGGATTTAGCCAGCTCACATGTCCTATCATTGCTTTACCACCCTCATCCTCTCATTAAAATCACAATTTCTGGTAAATCTTTATTCACTACTACTACTACTACTACTATTACTACTTGTTACCATTATTATTATTATTATTATTATTATTATTATTATTTTGCTTTTTTAAAAACTTAAAGTTAGTTAACACATAGTGTATTATTAATTTTGGGGTAGAATTTAGTGATTTCATCAGTTGCATATAACACCCAGTGCTCATTATATTTCGTGCCCTCCTTAAGGCCCATCCCCCAGTTACCCCATCCCCCCACCTCCCTTCCCTCCAGCAACCCTTCGGTTTTTCTCTAAAGTTAAGAGTCTCTTTGGTTTGTCTATCACCATTTTTTTTTTCCTGTGAAATTCCTCCTACTCACTGGAAAGAAAAAAATTCATCCATATTTTTATTTGCTTAGTTTAAATATATAGCTGTCAGTAATTCTTCCTTCCTCATTCAACTGCCTGTCAATGCTATTTTCCAAATGGTCAAAGGTAATGGATAATTTTCCTGTAATTTATACTGAAGCCTTCTCTTCTGGAACTCTGACCTGGTCAGGCTGATTGCTCCCTAGTCTTGCTACACAGCTGGCATCCTGGATCCTACTTCCTGGAGTCAATGTTTTCCTTCTGCTTGGTTTGCCCTCTTGCATTGATGTAGCATACATTTCTGTAGCTTTCAGAGAAAGGATGCATGAGAGGGATGATTTTTGCTGTCTTGCTATGTGATATCATTTCTTTGATATCTCACTCAGTTTCCCCACATGGGTGTGGATAATTTGATTGGATTTGGAAATAGAGTTGAAAACAATTTCCTTTCTAGTCTGTCTCTGGAAGCAGGCCCTGAACACTGCTAAGAGTAGTTGCCCTTGCACAGGAACACTGGGGTTTAGGGGTGGAGAGGACTTCCTTCTTCACTATATAACCTACTATACCACTTGATTATTTTTATTTTTTATTAACATATAATGTATTATTTGTCTCAGGGGTACAGGTCTGTGATTCATCAGTCTTACACAATTTACAGCACTCACCATAGCACATAGCCTCCCCAATCACCTCCCCAGTCACCCCATTCGTTCCACTCCCCTCCACTCCAGCAACCCTCAGTTTGTTTCCTGAGATTAAGAGTCTTGTATGGTTTGTCTCCCTCTCTGTTTCATCTTGTTTCATTTTTCCCTCCCTTCTCCTATGATCCTCTGTCTTGTTTCTCAAATTCCTCATATCAGTGAGATCAATAATTGTCTTTCTCTGATTGACTTATTTCACTTAGCATGATACCCCCTAGTTCCACCCACATCATTGCAAATGGCAAGATCTCATTTCCGATGGCCGTGTAATATTCCATTATATATAAATCACATCTTCTTTATCCATTCATCTGTTTATGGACATCTAGGCTCTTTCCATAGTTTGGTTATTGTGTACATTGCCACTATAAATTTTGGGGTGCATGTGCCCCTTCTGATCATTACATTTGTATCTTTAGGGTAAATACCAGCAATGCAATTGCTGGGTCATAAGGTAGCTCTATTTTTGGGGAACCTCCATACTGTTTTCCAGAATGGTTGCACCAGCTTGTATTCCCACCAATGGTATAGGAGGGTTTCCCTTTCTCCTCATCCTCACCAGCATCTGTCGTTTCCTGACTTGTTAATTTTAGCCATTCTGACTGGTGTGATGTGGTATCTCATTGAGGTTTGGATTTGAATTTCCCTGATGCCGAGTGATATTGAGCACTTTAAAAAATTTTTTTTATTTATTTTCTTAAATTTCTTTTCGGTGTTCCAGAATTCATTGTTTATGCACCACACCCAGTGCTCCATGCAATACTTGCCCTCCATAATACCCACCACCAGGCTCACCCAAGCTCCCACCCCCTCCCTCCAAAACCCTCAGATTGTTTTTCAGAGACCACAGTCTCTCATAGTTCAAATCCCCCTCCAATTTCCCCCAACTCCCTTCTCCTCTCCATCTCCCCGTCCTCTGTGTTATTTCTTATGCTCCACAAATAAGTGAAACCATATGATAATTGACTCTCTCTACTTGACTTATTTCACTCAGCATAATCTCTTCCAGTCCCGTCCATGTTGATATAAAAGTTGGGCATTCATCCTTTCTGATGGAGGCATAATACTCCATAGTGTATATGGACCACATCTTCCTTATCCAGTTGTCTGTTGAAGGGCATCTTGGTTCTTTCCACCATTTGGCGACTGTTGCCATTGCTACTATGAACATTGGGGTACAGATGGCCCTTCTTTTCACTACATCTGTATCTCTGGGGTAAATACCCAGTAGTGCAATTGCAGGGTCATAGAGAATCTCTCTCTCTTTTTTAAGATTTTATTTATTTATTTGAGAGAGAGACAGTGAGAGAGAGCATGAGTGAGGAGAAGGGCAGAGAGAGAAGCAGAATCCCCGTGGAGCTGGGAGCCCGATGCGGGACTTGATCCCGGGACTCCAGGATCATGACCTGAGCCGAAGGCAGTTGTCCAACCAACTGAGCCACCCAGGCATCCCAGGGAGTCTCTATTTTTAATTTCTTAAGGAATCTCCACACTGTTCTCCAAAGTGGCTGATGTTGAGCACTTTTTCATGTTGTACTACTTGATTTTTAAAAACCATTTGTAGACACTGTTTTATAAAACTTAAAGAAAAAGACATTAGAAAACAGAACATGGCAAATATGGAGAATTTAAACTTCCCTTGAATTCACCATGTATTACATTATATTTAACATTGTTGGAGTCAAGTGAGTGATGTGTTCAGTGAAATATAGTAATTTTAATGTTAAGGAGGGGTTACTATAGATTATGCTATTGTATAATTCCAACTGTAATGATCATAATTGCTTGATATAATGGTATCTCATAATCTTGTTATCACAGAGCTTTTTTTTTTAAATGAAGATTTGGAAATTTTAGGGGAAAAGTATACATTTAAATCAAATTTTGGCCATCAAGATTTATAGTAAATAATTTTTTAAAAAAGATTTATTTATTTATTTTAGAGAGAGAGAGAGCAGGGGGAGAGGCAGAAGGAGAGGGAGAGAGAGAATCCTCAAGCAGACTCCACTGATCAGGGATCCTGTTGCGGGACTTGATCCCAGGACCCTGAGATCATAACCTGAGGAGAAGTCAAGAGTTGGACCCTTAATTGACTGAGCCACCAAGGTGCCCCAGTAAATTGGTTTTTAGAGTCTTCCCATATACTGAAATTCTCACCATTCCCATTCCCAACACCACCCAAAACCATCTCCATGTTAATCAGTGCACTTTTACAGGGCTTTTCTTGGATTTTCACAGTTCAACTAAAAATACAAAGTATGTAGAAAACTAGACCTCTCAATGCACAATGCAAAACCAGAAAGATGATACTGGTTTGAGGCTTTCCTGACACCCATAGCATTTTAGAGGAACCTCAAAGTTAAATGAGAGTGTGAGGGGGAATAGTTAAATATAAAAGTTTTGTGATAGATTTTTGTTTATAAAAAGCTCTTAGCCTTGACCTTTGGCATGAGAACACTTTTAATTTTGCAGATATTAATTGTTATTGTTTACTGCTCTCCCCAGGAGTTGTGGAAAATGACCAGTGAGGAACCTTTACACACACACACAATAATCTAAAGGGTATTGAGAAAAGGTGATGACCTTTTCTTCCAGATGACCTTCTTCCAGAGAGGAGTTCTCAGCCTAACCTGAACACTATAATTACCCTGGGGAACTTTAGAAATACTGATGCTTGGATCTCTCCTGAAAGATCCTGAATTAATTGGTCCTGCCACATCCTGGGCATTGGGAGTTTTATTTTTAAAAAAATTTTTTAATTTTTTAAATTTATTTTCAGCGTAACAGTACTCATTGTTTTTGCACCACACCCAGTGCTCCATGCAATCTGTGCCTTCTCCAATACCCACCACCTGGTTCCCCCAACCTCCCACCCCCCACCCCTTCAAACCCCTCAGAGCATTGGGAGTTTTAAAAGCTCCTGGGTGATTCTCAGACGCAGTCAGGCCTGAGAGCTTCAGGGCCGCTGCCAACGTCTAGAGACAGAAAGTTTGTGAGGTCCTTGTTTATCTCTGATGGATAATTGATTTGCCTCTCAGAAATTTAATTTTATTTTTTAAAAGATTTTATTTATTTGAGAGAGGGGAAGGGGCAGAGAGAGAGAGAGAGAGAAGAATAAGCAGACTCCCCACTGAGCACATAACTCCATGCAGGACTCAATCCCAGGACCCTTGAGACCATGACCTAAGTCAAAGTCAGACTCTTAACCAACTGAACCACCCAAGGGCCCCTAGACATTTTTTATTTTATTATTTTTGTCTTCAGATATTTTATTATTTGTTCAATAAAGATTTTTCATTATATTTTTATTTTAAAAATGTGTATTGTATTTTATTTCTGCTTACAGAAGAAATACATGCTAAGTGTTCTCAGGCTAAGTTATTATTATGACTTTGGTGTATGTTCTTTGTCTTTCATTTACTTCTTCATGTTAGAAAAAAGGTGAAATATACACAAAACACAAAATGTATAGAGTTTAATGAATAATTATGAGGTGAACTCACGGAACCATACTGGGTCAACTGGCATGCCAGAGTTTCTTTTGAGCCCTTGCCTTGAGAAATAACTCTTGGGGTGCCTGAGTGGCTTGGTCAGTTAGGCTTCTGACTCTTGACTTTGGCTAAGGTTCTTATCTCAGGGTCACGAGATTGAGCCCTGCATGTGGCTCATCACTGGGCATGGAGCCTGTCGAAGATTCTCTCTCTCCCTCCATCCCTCCCTGCACCTCCAGTTGTACTACCTATGTGCAACTTTCCCAAACAATACAGTTGAGTTTATCTATTTGTTCATATTTTAGCTTTATAGCTGTAGTTTGATTATTTACATTGCCCTAGTATATTCCATTGAGTGGATATACCACCTTGACCTTCTTCCTTTGATGGAAATTTGGGATGCATGCATTTATTGGCTATTAAGAACAGTACACTCTGAACACTCTGGCTTTGTCTCCTGATGCCCATATATATGCTTAGTGTGGAACTGCCGACTCATCTGGTATAGAAAACAGAGAACATGGCAAATATGGAGAATTTTCAATTTTCAATTTCAACATATTTTCAATTTTGGTAGAAAATATAAAATTGATTTCCAGATTGGTTGTACTAATGTAGCTGTACAAACAGTCTGTGAGAGAGTGTGCTGTTCCAAAACCTCCATAGAACTGTTTGCCAGTACAGTGGGAATGTAATGGTATTTCCTTGATGTTTTAACTTGCGTTTCCTCAGTTGATGATGAGACAAAGAATGTGTAGCCTGGGCTTCTGCTGCACCACATTATATCCCCCCAGCTCATCTGCTACTTTTTTGGGGTGTCATTTGTTATTCCTTTATTTACTGTTTGAGATTGATTCCTAGCTCATTAATTTTCTTTCTTTCTTTCTTTCTTTCTTTCTTTCTTTCTTTCTTTCTTTCTTTCTTTCTTTCTTTCTTTCTTT